>NW_027681378.1:0-7425 GCF_054177405.1 Leptonychotes weddellii
ATGCCGCCAGCTTTGCTTTTCTTTTTCGACATTCCTCTGGCTATTCGAGGTCTTTTCTGGTTCCATACAAGTTTTAGGATTATTTGTTCCATTTCTTTCAAAAAAGTGGATGGTATTTTGATGGGGATTGCATTGAATGTGTAGATTGCTCTAGGTAGCATAGACATTTTAATAATATTTGTTCTTCCAATCCATGAGCATGGAACATTTTTCCATTTCTTTGTGTCTTCCTCAATTTCTTTCATGAGTGTTCAATAGTTTTCTGAGTACAGATCCTTTGTCTCTTTGGTTAGATTTATTCCTAGGTATCTTATGGTTTGGGGTGCAATTGTAAATGGGATTGACTCCTTAATCTTTCTTCCGTCTTGTTGCTGGTGTATAGAAATGCAACTGATTTCTGTGTATTGATTTTATATCCTGCCACTTTGCTGAATTCCTGTATGAGTTCTAGCAATTTCGGGATGGTGTCTTTTGGGTTTTCCACATAGAGTGTTGTGTCATCTGCAAAGAGTGAGAGTTTGACTTCTTTGCTGATTCAGATGCCTTTTCTTTTTGTTGTCTGATTGCTGAGGCTAGGACTTCTGGTACTATGTTGAAGAGCAGTGGTGATAGTGGACATCCCTGCCGTGTTCCTGACTTTAGGGGAAAAGCTCTGTTTTTCCCCATTGAGAATGATATTCGCTATGGGCTTTTCATATATGGCTTTTATGATATTAGGATATGTTCCCTCTATCCCTACACTGTGAAGAGTTTTAATCAAGAAAGCCTGCTGTACTCTGTCAAATGCTTTTTCTGTTACTATTGAGAGGATCATATCATTCTTGTCCTTTCTTTTATTTATGTAGTGTATCACAATGATTGATTTGCAGATGTTGAGCCAAACTTGCAGCCCAGGAATAAATCCCACTTTGTTGTGGTGAATAATCCTTTTAATGTACTGTTGGATCCTATTGTCTAGTATTTTGGTGAGAATTTTTGCATCCATGTTCATCAGGGATATTGGTCTGTAATTCTCCTTTTTGATGGGGTCTTTGTCTGGTTTTGGGATCAAGGTAATGCTGGCCTCATAGAAAGAGTTTGGAAGTTTTCTTCCATTTCTGTTTTTTGAAACAGCTTCAGAAGAATAGGTGTTAATTCTTCTTTAAATGTTTGGTAGAATTCTCCTGGGAAGCCATCTGGCCCTGGGCTCTTGTTTGTTGGGAGATTTTTGATGACTGCTTCAATTTCCTTGGTGGTTATGGGTCTGTTCAGGTTTTCTATTTCTTCCTGTTTCAGTTTTGGTAGTTTATACATCTCTAGGAATGTAGTCATTTCTTCCAGATTGCCTAATTTGTTGGCATATAGTGGCTCATAATATGTTCTTATAATTGTTTTTATTTCTTCGGTGTTGGTTGTGATCTCTCCTCTTTCATTCTTGATTTTATTTATTTGGGTTCTTTCTCTTTTCTTTTTGATAAGTCTGGCCAGAGGTTTATCAATTTTATTAATTCTTTCAAAGAACCAGCTCCTAGCTTCATTGATCTGTTCTGCTGTTCTTTTTGTTTCTAGTTCATTGATTTCTGCTCTGATCTTTATTTCTCTTCTCCTGCTGGGTTTAGGCTTTATTTGCTGTTCTTTCTCCAACTCCTTTTGGTGTAAGGTTAGGTTGTATATTTGAAACTTTTCTTGTTTCTTGAGAAAAGCTTGTATTGCTATATACTTACCTCCTAGGACCGCCTTTGCTGCATCCCAAAGATTTTGAACAGTTGTGTTTTCATTTTCATTTGTTTCGTGAATTTTTAAAATTCTTCTTTAATTTCCTGCTTAACCCATTCATTCTTTGGTAGGATGATCTTTACCTCCATGTATTTGAGTTCTTTCCAAATTTCCTCTTGTGATTGAGTTGCAGTTTCAAAGCATTGTGGTCTGAAAATATGCAGGGAATGATCCCAGTCTTTTGGTATCGGTTGAGACCTGATTTGTGACCCAGGATGTGATCTATTCTGCAGAATGTTTCATGTGCACTTGAGAAGAATGTGTATTGTGTTGCTTTAGGATGGAATGTTCTGAGTATATCTATGATGTCCATCTGGTCCAGTGTGTCATTCAAAGCCCTTATTTCCTTGTTGATCTTCTGCTTAGATGATCTGTCCATTACAGTGAAGGGGGTGTTAAAGTCCCCTACTCTTATTGTGTTGTTATCAATGTGTTTCTTTGATTTTGTTATCAATTGGCTTATATATTTGGCTCCTCCTATGTTAGGGGCATAAATATTTACAATTGTTAGGTCTTCTTGTTGGATAGACCCTTTAATTATGATATAGTGTCTTTCCTTATCTCTTATTATCATCTTTCATTTAAAATCTAATTTGTCTGATGAAAGGATTACCACCCCAGCTTTCTTTTGATGTCCATTAGATGATAAATGGTTTTCCACCCCCTCACTTTAAATCTGGAAGTGTCTTTGAGTCTAAAATGAGTCTCTTTCAGAAAGCATATTGATGGGTCTTGGTTTTTTTTATCCAATCTGATACCCTGTATCTTTTGATTGGAGCATTTAGTCCATTTACATTCAGAGTAACTATTGAAAGATATGAATTTAGTGCTCTTATATTACCTGTAAAGTGAATGTTACTTTATATTGTCTCTGTCCCTTTCTAGTCTGTTACTTTTGGGCTCTCTCTTTGCTTAGAGGATCCTTTTAATATTTATTGTAGGGCTGGTTTGGTGATCACAAATTCCTTAAGTTTCTGTTTGTCCTGGAAGATTTTTATCACTCTATTTTGAATGACATCCTAGCTAGATAAATTATGCTTGGCTGTGTATTTTTCTCATTTAGCACACTGAATATATCATGCCAGTCCTTTCTGGCCTGCCAGGCCTCTGTGGATAGGTCTGCTGCCAATCTAATATTTCTACCCATGTAGGTTACTGACCTCTTGTTCCGAGCTGCTTTCAGGGTTTTCTCTTTGTCTCTGAGATTTGTAAGTTTCACTATTATATGTCAGGGTGTTGACCTATTTTTATTGATATTGAGGAGGGTTCTCTGTGCCTCCTGGATTTTGATGCCTGTTTCCTTTCCCAAATTAGGGAAGTTCTCAGCTATAATTTGCTCCAGTATACCTTCTGCCCCTCTCTCTCTTTCCTCTTCTTCTGGGATCCCAATTATTCTAATTATTATCTAATAATTATCCTAATTATTCTAATATTGTTTCGCTTCATGGTATCACTCGAATTCTCCCCTCGTGTTTCAGTAGTTATTTATCTCTCTTTTTCTCAGCTTCTTTATTCTCCATTATTTGGTCTTCTATATCGCTAATTCTCTCTTCTGCCTCATTTATCCTAGTGGTTAGAGCCTCCATTTTTTATTGCATTTCATTAATAGCCTTTTTGATTTTGACTTTCAAACTAGATTTTAGTTCTTTTATTTCTCCAAAAAGGGATTCTCTAGTGTCTCCTATGCTTTTGTCATGCCCAGTTAGTATCTTTATAATCATTATTCTGAACCCTAGTTCTGATATCTTATGTCCATACTGATTAGGTCCCTGGCAGTCAGTCCTGCCTCTTGTTTTCTTTTTTTGAGGTGACTTTTTCCGTCTTGTCATTCTATCCAGAGAAGAATAGATGAACAAGAGAACAAAATACTAAAATGGCAACAACGACCCCAGAGAAATATACACTAAACAAATCAGATGAGACCCAATTTGTGTGTGTGTGTGCAAATAAGATTAAATACAATGAAGAGATGGATTGTAACTGTAAAAATGAAAAAAAAAATTTTTTTTAATTTAAGTTGAAAGACAAGAATCATGGGGAAAAAGCCATGAGTTCTATGTGCTGTATTCCCCTAGCGCTGTGGTTTAGCCATTCTCATTGATTGGTAAACTTGGTCTTGGCTGGATGTTCTTGCTGATATTCTGGGGAAGGGCCCTGTTGCAGTGACTCTCAAATGTCTTTGCCCGAGGCAGAATTGCCCCGCCCTTGCCAGGGGCCAGGCTAAGTAATCTGCTTGGGTTTGCTCTGGGTAGCTTTTTTTTTTAAAGATTTTATTTATTTATTTGAGAGAGAGAATGAGATAGAGAGAGCATGAGAGTGGGGAGGGTCAGAGGGAGAAGCAGACTCCCTGCTGAGCAGGGAGCCAGATGCGGGACTCGATCCCGGGACTCCAGGATCATGACCTGAGCCGAAGGCAGTCGCTTAACCAACTGAGCCACCCAGGCGCCCCGCTCTGGGTAGCTTTTGTTCCCTGAAATCTTTCCATACAGTTTTGGAGGATGAGAATGAAAATAGTGCATTCCCAATCTCTGGTCCCAGAGGAGCCAAGAACTCCACCTGACTCCTCAGTGAACCCCCAGAGAAAAGCAGTCAATCACTCCCGTCTCCCTGGTCTCCCACCACACTCCGTGCTCACCCGGCCTGTGACCAAGCATTTCTGTCTCTGGCACACGACCCCATTTGGGGTCTCCCAACCCAGCAGATTCCTGCGGTGCACTCCCACGCTGCTCCTCCCGGGGGAGGAAGGGGAATCTCCCCAGATCTGCTGCTTGTTGGGTCCCTGCTGGAAGAGCAGTGGCCTGACTGTGCCGCTGATCACAGTTTATGGCAACCCGGAGCTGAGAGCCTGCTCCTCGGCTCCATTTCTGCAGCCGGCTTCCCTGCTCCAATACCTGGGAGCTCTGCTGCACTCAGGCACCCCGAGGGTCCTGAGACCACACTGTCCCAGCGAGGGTTCCACCCCCCACTTAGCCACTGGAGTGACATCCCTCAGCGGAGCAGACTTCTAAAAGCCCTCCAATTTTGTGCTTTGCTGCTCTGTCACTCACAGGTGGTGGCTGACAGAGGCTCCCTCCCCCGCGGTCTATCTTCCCAAATATCGCCACCTCAGATTCACTTTTCTGCACATCCTACCTTCCAGAAAGTGGTCGCTTTTCTGTTCAGAGAGTTGCTGCTATTCTTTTCTTCGATCTCCTGTTGAGTTCGTAGGTGTTCAGAATGGTTTGATAACTATCTAGCTGAATTCCTGGGACCAGCTGAAATTTAGGTCTCCTACTCCTCTGCCATCTTGGAATCCCGAGATTAATAGATTTAAGAGGAAAATTACATGATTATCTCCATAGATGGTGAAAAAGCCCTTAACAAAACACAGCATAGAATGTAATTGATGTGTCTTCTTAGTATAATAAAATATATACTCTGTTCCTAAAGTTAGAATTGTACTTAATGGAGAAATACTAGAGACATTTCCACAAAGATCAGCAATGAACTGAAGAGAACCTCTACTAGTCAACACTGTACTGGAGGCACTAGACAAAGCAGTTAGAGAGGAGAAATCAATAAAAGCACAAGAATTAGGGAGAAATAGAGTAAGTCCATCCCTTGTAGATGATAAGATTGTGTATCTGAAAGCCCTGAAAGTATTTTGTATTTGTCTTTATTTTTACGATTTCTGGAGTTCCTCGTTTCTTTGTATAAACCCAAGTTTTTCTTGGTATCATATTCCTTCTGCGTGAAGAACTTCCTTTAATGTTTCTTATAGCACAAATATGCTGGAATTAATTCTCTTGGCTTTTGTTTTTGGCTAAAATCTGTAATTTTTTTTTTAATTTTGAAAGCTGTTTTCACTAGTAATAGAATTTTGGGTTGATAATTTATTTTTCCCTTTCAGCTCTTTAAAGATGTAATTCTTATCTTTGTTCCTCTGTATGTAAAGTATCTTTTTTTCTGGCTGCCTTCAAGATTTTCACTTTACCTTTGGTTTTTAGCAGTTTTAATATAAGGTGTATAGATTTTTAAAAAATTATCCTGTTGATTCTCTGTGTTCTTGGGTTTATGGTTTCATATCTTTCATTATTTTTGGAAAATGTTCAACCTATCTATTTAAATATTTGTTCTGATCTGTTATTTCTTCTTCTGGGATTTCAATTACATGGATGTTACACTGATATAGTACAGCTGTTGAAGGCTCATTCTGTTTGTTTGTTTGTTTTTACTCCGTTTTTTCTTTGTGTTTCAGTTTAGGTAACTTTTATTGACCTATCTTCAAGTTCATTGGTCCTTTCTTTGGATGTGTTGAGTCTTCTGGTGAACTCAGAAAAGTTCTTCATCTCTGTTTTTTAGTCCTAGTATTTCCATTTGACTCTTTCTTACTGTTTCCATCTCTCTGTTAATTTTAACACTAAGATCTCAACACAGCAACCTGCCTATATTTGAGACACACACTCTCTTGATCCCCTATGTTCCTCATCAGCAAAGGAGCTTCTTCCATTCTCTCCTTGCTGGGTCTGCATGGGTTGGCTGCATCCTTCCACTTAGCTCCTGTCAGATAGCCCACTCCTTATAACCATTGCCCCAGGCTCCAGTGATAACTCCCTCCCCTTGCTCTGTAATACCTGTGAGTGGCAAGATCCCCTTGGTTTGGCACACAGTAGACATTCATATATTTATTGAATGAATGAAAGTATCTGAAACATAAAGTGTTGGGGGAATGGAGGGTGACAAGCATGGAATTAGGACCACTAGGTAAAAGGCCTTGAATGCCCAGGGCTCCCACCCAGCAGGGTGAATTGCCAAACTAGAAATAACCAAACGGACCTGGGACCAAAGCCAAGTGCTACAGGTGGACTACAGAGTGCTACAACTGCTGGGTACTGAGTCCCCACCCGTGTGGACAAGGCCCTGCCTGCTCTGCCATCCTGGTGGCCTCTTGCCTTTAGCAGAAGATGAAGTGAACCTTTTTTGACAGTTTGGCCAGAGCCCAGGATTTCTGTCTGTGCTGCTGGCTTTATGCTGGGCCCAGAAAAAAAGATGTGGAATGGTCCCTGCTCTGCTCTTCATTCTCTAGGTGACTTTGAGGAAGCACAGACCCTCTCTGGGCCTCACTTTCTACATCTGTACAATAGAGAAGGGGTTAGAGGTATAGGAGAAAGAAAAGAGGGAAAAGGGAAGGAGAGGAGGAGGGGGGTGGGGGGACGAGGAAGAGAAAGCCCGCAAGTCCAGCCTTGGGGAGGCGCTCTCTCTGGTGGTCATTCTGAGGAGCTGCGTGCAGCATGGACTTCCCTTCTAGGTCAGGGCCTGCTAGTGCTCTGGAGAAGCCTGGAGAACAGGCAGAGCTGTGAGGGGGACTTACTCACTGAGGTGGCTAAGGGATCTATTTCTGCTGGCTTTGGCTGGAGAAGAGCTAGCTCTGGCCTTGTCAGGATGGAGAATTCAGAGCCCTCCCAGGGCTGTTGTCATCTGTTAAGCCCTTACTTGTTTGTCTGGTGCCTTGGGGTATTGTTCTATGAGGGAGATTTAGTATCTCCTTTGACAGAGGAGAAACAAACTCAGGGCCTAAACGGGTTTCTCCAGCTCACCACACAAACATGACCTTGTTCGGTTGGTTGGTTTTGTTTGGGTTTTGTTGGTTTGAAGACCGTTGGGGACCCATGTGGGTCCTGGTCCTCTGCT
>NW_027681379.1:0-374 GCF_054177405.1 Leptonychotes weddellii
TACAAGTATTTTTTCCCTCACATGAAATCATTCTGGTTTTTACCAAACCAGATTCCTGCAATGTCTGAACCATTTCCTATAACTTAAACAAGCTGATTCTCACGCCCCAATGTGGTGACCAAATCCCTTGGTTCTAATTAATAGATGATTTCTTCTATGTTTTAATGATTCAGTTGGTCTGAAATATTGTAATTTTGTAAAATAACACCATAAGCATCTGTATCAATATTTTGAGTAGATGAATTGTGCTACTGGATTTTTCCAGCACACTAAATTCCACTCTGTACTGAGAAATGAAGTTTAGTGTCATTATTATGCAAGACTGTTGAATCACACATCTGTACCTCTGAAACAAATAATGCAATATATGTTAA
>NW_027681380.1:0-374 GCF_054177405.1 Leptonychotes weddellii
ACACAGATTTCCCCCACAACTGACCACGGAAAAGTTCCACTGGCTGGTCAGCGGAGACCCTCACCCAGAGCCGCACAGGGCCACAGGTGCAGGATGCCCAGGAGACGCTTCCCCCCATAAAGGGGCTACTGACCCCGGGTGGGGGGCCAGGCCGGGGAGATGCGCAGGGGGAGGGGGGGAGGGGCCGGTCCTGGATCGCTCCCGACTCCCGGCCCCAGCCCCTCCTTCTTGCTCTGCTGGTCAGCCGGGAGTGTTCTAACCATAAAGCGCTCTTGAGGGATGGTCATTTGTCAATCTACAGCGGCAGTGAAGGCAGGCGGCCGACTCTCCCCTGCAGTGGGAGTTGTCACTCACTCATTGGCAAACAGGAATCC
>NW_027681381.1:0-374 GCF_054177405.1 Leptonychotes weddellii
ATTTTCTAAGTTATTAGTTTAGATAATTTCAGGCTATTGTCTCTTAAGTGTCTACATTTGTTGGTTTATCTACTTGTTCTTTTAAATATCAGTATATTTTTATCTTGCTTAACTATATGTATTGTAGATATGTTCAGTGTATTTCCTTCAATCTAACTCTTTGATTTCTTTTTCTAATTTATATTTCTTTATTTTGTTTAAAAGTATTTTTTTTTCAGTTCTCTTTTTTTTTTATTCTTATGTTAATCCCCATACATTACATCATTAGTTCTAGATGAAGTGTTCCATGATTCATTGTTTGTGCATAACACCCAGTGCTCCATGCAGAATGTGCCCTCCTCAATACCCACCACCAGGCTAACCCATCCTCCCAC
>NW_027681382.1:0-374 GCF_054177405.1 Leptonychotes weddellii
CCTAAAGGTCTTCCTAAGGTCTTTGGACTCCTTTCTTCCAGGTAGGCTGCTTTACTGTATCTTGATTGGTAGTGATGACCACTCCCCAACTATACTCAGTCTTCACCCTTCTTCTCACCATTGTTCTGAAACCCATGGATTTATGATAGCTACTGCCTTCCTCTCACCCTAAAAATATCAGAAAGCTTCAAGAAAGATTTGGAGCCACTACTTACCAATTGGGAGTCACTGTCTAGAATTAATCTTCCACCTCTCTTGCATGAGACAAGTCATCATGTTAAAATAGAAAATGGGAATCTAGATCTATGATACCTAATGCAATGTCCATCATCCAGGGTCTACCTGGATACCTCTAACAGTGAGGGAGCCAACTA
>NW_027681383.1:0-374 GCF_054177405.1 Leptonychotes weddellii
TAGCAGGAGGGGAAGAATGAAGGGGGGGAAATTGGAGGGGGAGACGAACCATGAGAGAGGATGGACTCTGAAAAACAAACTGAGGGTTCTAGAGGGGAGGGAGGTGGGGGCATGGGTTAGCCTGGTGATGGGTATTAAAGAGGGCACGTACTGCATGGAGTACTGGGTGTTATACGCAAACAGTGAATCATGGAACACTACATCAAAAACTAATGATGTAACGTATGGTGATTAACATAACAGAATAAAAAAAATTGTAAGCTGATCCTACAATTTATATAAAAATGAAAAGAACTTAGAATGGCCAAACAATTTTGATGAAAGAGAACAAAATTAGGGAAGGTACACTAACAGATTTCAAGATTTACTAATCA
>NW_027681384.1:0-374 GCF_054177405.1 Leptonychotes weddellii
GTGTTATAATCTGTTTTCCTGCCTTGCTTCTGGACCATGAGCTGCTGGAGGCAGGTGCTGAAGGCCAGCCGGGTATCTCCAGTAAGTAGTAAAACTGATGAGACCTAGTAAGTGTTCACTAAGCAAATGCTGAAGGAATGATGGAATAGATCATCAAATCAACTAAACCTGATAGATAGAATGTACCACACACAGATACAGGGCAGAGGGGCAGGTATTCCTAAATTGTGTACATCCCCTTAAGCAGATTGATTTATTCTCCGGTGTACCTGATACATGATCTTTTTTAAACAAGGCAATTTCTTATAGTTCAGCTACTTTCAATTCACCCCACCTAAAATGGCCAAGAATGACAAAGCAGCATCTGTTGATAA
>NW_027681385.1:0-374 GCF_054177405.1 Leptonychotes weddellii
GTGTTATAATCTGTTTTCCTGCCTTGCTTCTGGACCATGAGCTGCTGGAGGCAGGTGCTGAAGGCCAGCCGGGTATCTCCAGTAAGTAGTAAAACTGATGAGACCTAGTAAGTGTTCACTAAGCAAATGCTGAAGGAATGATGGAATAGATCATCAAATCAACTAAACCTGATAGATAGAATGTACCACACAGAGATACAGGGCAGAGGGGCAGGTATTCCTAAATTGTGTACATCCCCTTAAGCAGATTGATTTATTCTCCGGTGTACCTGATACATGATCTTTTTTAAACAAGGCAATTTCTTATAGTTCAGCTACTTTCAATTCACCCCACCTAAAATGGCCAAGAATGACAAAGCAGCATCTGTTGATAA
>NW_027681386.1:0-374 GCF_054177405.1 Leptonychotes weddellii
AAAAACCAAAGCTCTTTTGTTTAAAATATTCTTACTGGTTATTACATTATCTTGTATAATCCTCTTGGGGCTACCAACTTTAGTCCTTTGTTTGATGATGAAAATGGGGACAGATGGTGAAAGTAATTCCCGGCATCAGTTGGTCACACTAACCCTAGCCTAAGATTCCATGACAAGCACAGAAATCTCAGCAGCTCACTGCGACAGGTATTTCTTTTTTTTTTCTTTTTTTTCCCCCTTTTCTGCCCATTTTTAAAAAATTTTTTATTGTTATGTTAATCACCATACATTACATCATTTGTTTTAGATGTAGTGTTCCATGATTCATTGTTTGTGCATAACACCCAGTGCTCCATGAAGAACGTGCCCTCTTT
>NW_027681387.1:0-374 GCF_054177405.1 Leptonychotes weddellii
AGCGAGTTGAGCGAGCTGCCTGCTTTCCCTGAGTAAGAGGAAAGAGATCCCCGGAGTGGATTTGTTTCCCTCGCCGAACACAGAGCTTCTGTCCCTGAGGTGACGTCGTCTCTGCCATGGCTGGGGATGGATCCCGGCTGTGGCTCGTGTCACATCCGCAGGAAACGCGTCCTCACAGACGCCAGCACACGGCGGGCGTTACTCAAATGTCTTCACTCAAATGCATGCTCTGCAGCCTCATCGGGTCTCCGACCTGCTCGCCTGACAGGTGCGACTGCTGACACGCAGAAACTCTAAGTAGGAATCGACTCCCGCCTTGCCCCAGGCCGCTGCTTCGGCACCTCCGGGGAAGGGCCAGCCCGCGGGGTCCCAGG
>NW_027681388.1:0-374 GCF_054177405.1 Leptonychotes weddellii
CCCTAAAGACAAATATGGCAGGATTCCACTTATCTGAGATATCTAAAGTCATCAAACTCATAGAAACACACAGTAGAATAGTGGTTTCCAGGGGCTGAGGGGTCTGCTGTTTGATGTATAGGGTCTGTCATGAAAGATGAAAAAGTTCTCGAGATCTGCAGTACGACAAAGTACGTGTAGTTAACAACCAGAATGTACCCTTAAAAGATGTTGACGGAGGCGCGCCTGGTGGCTCAGTCAGTGAAGCATCAGTCTTGGGCTCAGGTCATGATGATATCAGGGTCCTGGGATAGAGCCCTGCATCGGGCTCCTTGCTCAATGCGGAGTCTGCTTCTCCCTCTGCCCGTAACCCTGCTCATTCTCTCTCTCAAATA
>NW_027681389.1:0-7425 GCF_054177405.1 Leptonychotes weddellii
GCTCAAATACATCTTCTAGCCTTCTCTCTCTCTCCACTCCCTCCAGGATTCCAATTATTCTGACATTGGAATGCCTCATGGTGTCACTTATTTCCCTGATTCTATTTTCATGGATTCTGAGTTGTTTTTCCCTGGCCTCCTCTTTTCCCTTTTTCTCTATTATACTGTCTTCCAGATCGCTTATTCTCTCTTCTGTCTCAGTTACCCTAGCTGTTAGATTATCTAGATTGGATCGGATCTCATTGATAGCAGTTTTAAGTTCTGCCAATTCACCTTTTATTTCTGCCCTTAGAGACTCTATGTTGCCATTAATTGATTTCTCCATTCTAGCCATTGTCTTCACAATTGCTAGCCTGAATTCCATCTCTGATATCTTGGTTATGTCTGCATCCATTTGTAAGTCTGTAGCATAAGTCATAATCTCTGAGTCTTTTCTGTTTTGGGGGCTCCTCCTCTTAGTCATTTTGTTGATGGGTGTTTGAGGGAATGTATAGCGTCGAAATTATTGACCAGAACCCAAGCAAGATGCACCTGTTTTCTTGGGACCCTAGGGTTGCTGGCCTCTTGTTTTCCCAGCCTGTTTTCTGTGGGAGGGGCCTGCCGCGCTGTTACTCAGGCAACCCTGTTTGGGTGGAGTTGCCCTGCACCCCTGTGGCGGGGGCTGGCCTCAGTGGGAATCAGTCTTTGGGGCTTTTGTTCTCTGGCGCCTTTCCCTGTCAGCTTTCCGCATCTCTTCCGCGAGTCAGAGCAGAAGAGACCATTTCCAACCCTCTGCCTCAGAGCAGGGAGTCCTCAGTCTGTTCTTCAGTGAGCTCTCCAGGCCATACCATCTCCGTTTCTGTCTTTGCTGCTATAAACTACAGCGTCCTGGGTTGTGTGCCCCTCCGCAGCGCTCCCAGTCCTGCCTCCATATTGGGGCACATCTCTGCCTTTTGTGCTTCTAAAACTGCCAGCCGCTCCCAATTCGCATGCGCCCGACTCTGCCGCTTGGGGTTTCCATCCCCGTGGGTTGCAGTTCACCAGCTGGACCCCGGCGCACCGGGTTTTCGTCTCGGAGGCTGTAGTTCGCGTGTGCGCGACCATCGCTCAGGTCTCTGTCCGGGGGAGGGGCTGCAGTTGGCGTGTGCACGATCCCGGCTTTCTGGTTTCCCCCCCCCAGGGGCTGCCGTAAAGTTCTTTCCCGATGCTACCGGTCTGCGGGTCTGTGCCCCGTCCGCAGCGCGTGAGGCTGTCACTCACCAGCAGTGTAGGATCCCCACGTCCAGGCACCCTCCCGCTGCCGTTTATCCTCTGATATCTGCCCTCAGGATCACGGCTCTTTGCTTCGCACGTCAAAACCAACTGCCTGTGATATTCTGTTTGTAGAGATCCTGATCTTCTTACACCTTAGGCTGGTTTCATGGGTGGTCAGTGTGGTCTGGTAGTTATCCAGCTCAATTCCGGGGACCAGTTGAAATAGGGTCCCCTACTCCTCCGCCATCTTTCCCCTCCCACCCTCAGACTATGTTGTTAAGTAAAAAAATGATTTCAGAATATCAAAAAGAGAATGTTCCTGTATTTTAAAATTGCATATTATTTCTAACCCTTGCCAAAGGACAGAGAAATGGAGGATGTTCTCTTAGACAGCAGTGGTTATCTTTAAAGGCAGAATTTGAGGTAGATTTTACTTTTCTTTTTTTCATTGTATTTTGTACGTTATTTTAATATTTAAATTAAATACATATATCATTTTTTAACTATAAATGTATAAAGAAAGCCTGAAATTGAGGAATAGGAAGTAGCATTGACGCTTTATGCATCTTACAAATCCTCAAAGAAGTCTGGATCAGTAATGATGAGGAAAGTGACATATCACTTCATAGCTAATTTAGCAGGATAAACTTCTATTGCCAAATGTAGAACAATATGTTAAAGATAAAGTCAGAGTGTTATTGTATATCTTGTCTTAACACGTGCTTCAGGGTATATTTAATAGTTTACACCATTAGATCAGTTTCATCATCTGCTTTTATGTGGTATCTTAAGTACAGTTTCTATACACAAATTCCTTGAAATCTTTAAGTAAATACATAAAGGGCAGGGTTTTTGCTCAGAAGATGTGGTCCCTTCAGAGATGAGAGGAACTTTCTCCAGGCAAAAAATAAATAAGTAAATAATGGCAATGATGATGTTAATGATTATGATGATAATAATAATAATACTGACGAAGAAGAAGAAGAAGAAAAAGAAGAAGGAGGAGTAGGAGGAGGATGGGGGAGGAGGAGGAGAAGGTAGGTGGGGGTAGGAGGAGGAGAAATAGTAGTAGCCATTGTTTTAGACTATATGAAGATGCTGACCTGAATGTATGCATCTGCCTCCCTTTCCTGCTCCAAATCCCTAGATATGGTAGAAAAAATACGTATACATATATAACAATTCTTTATACCACTAATTGTGTGGACTCCCTGAGATATAAACACAAATAAGACTAGGTTGACAAAGAAAACCATAGTCATAAGGGCACCTGGGTGACTCAGTTGTTAAGCGTCTGCCTTTGGCTCAGGTCAGGATTCCAGGGTCCTGTGATCGAGCCCCGCATTGGGTTCTCTGCTCAGCAGAGAGCCTGCTTCTCCCTCTCCCATTCCCCTTGCTTGTGTTCCCTCTCTCTCTGTGTCTCTCTCTGCTAAATAAATAAATAAAACCTTAAAAAAAAGAAAACCATAGTCATATATGTAGAAGAGCTCATAAAAGATAACAGTGGTTCAGAGGAGATATAAACTTGAAGCAGAAAAATATAGTATGCAGCAGGAGCTCTGGAGGTCTTGGAACAATTGTCAGTATGATTTTCTGAAGCATTATATTTAAAGTGGCCATACAGGACACCCCTCCAACCCCAATCAAGATTTAGATAGCAGAGGGTTTTGCTACTAAGCTATAGCAGTAGATGTAGATGATTAAACCAGAAAGGACACAAAATGCTTTGAATGGTGGTGATAACAGAACTGTTAAATCCACATACCCTTTAGATAAGTGCAAGCTGCTTGTACACCTTTCCTGGTGGGAATATATTATATTATATTATATTATATTATATTATATTAATTATATAATATTCACACAGATATAAAAGGAGATATCATACCTATCAAATAAGAAGAGGAAATTATAAATAATTGAAGATTGTGCAAATAGAAATGAACACAGGTAAGTAGTGAAATAATGAACTGAAAGATTAAGTAGAATATTTATTACAAAATGCATTGCAAATTAAAAATTGGGCTAGAATGCATGAAACAAAATTAAGAGACCCTCTAAGGTACTTAGCACCATGCCCACCCATACATTCTGACACCAGGTCAATCTCCTGCAGACCCTGGCACCAGGCCTGACTGCAGACTGCAGCACCAGGCCCCCCCACCCACAGAAAATGGTGTCAATTCCACATGCCTGTGAAATCAGGAAGCAGCCAAACCCACAGACCCACCTTGTAGTCCACATATGGAGTCTTCCAGCTGGCCTGTCTGTGGACCCTGCCAGCCAGCTTACCCATGGTTCTACAACTAGACCACATAGAATCTCTGGGAAGACTGAGTAGGGATGGGCTTTCCCAGATGAATCTAGTCTGTAAAGACTGAAAGAGGTGACTGCTTCTTTAAATGCATGGACAGCAGTGTAAAATTATAGATATGATGAATAATCAGGTAAGAATCACACCAATGAAAAAACAAAATGAAGATCCAGTAGTTTAAAGAATTTGAGATCTACAAACTGCCTCAAAAATTAAAAAATAAACATCATAGAGGAGTTCAGTGAGATACAAGACAACACAGATAGACAACTAAAGGAATATGGAAAACAATATATTAACAAAATAAGAAGTCTTACAAAGAGAGAGAAACCACATAAAAGAACCAAATAGAAAATCTGGGGCGCCTGGGTGGCTCAGTTGGTTAAGCGACTGCCTTCGGCTCAGGTCATGATCCTGGAGTCCCAGGATCGAGTCCCGCATTGGGCTCCCTGCTCGGCAGGGAGTCTGCTTCTCCCTCTGACCCTCCCCCCTCTCATGCTCTCTCTATCTCATTCTCTCTCAAATGAATAAATAAAATCTTTAAAAAAAAAAAAGAAAATCTGGAGTGGAAGAATACAATGACTGAACTGAAAAATTCAATAAACAGCTTCAATGGTGCTGTAGTTTTAATGTTTTTATCACCCATTCATATGTTGAAATCCTAATGAATAATGTGGTATTATGAGATGGGACATACAAGAAGTTATAAGGTCATGAGATTGGAGGCCTTATGAGTGGGATTTGTTCTTATTAAAGATATCCCACAGAGTTCCCTGTTCTTTTTCCATGTGAGGATACAATGAGAAGTGTGCCATCCAGAATTCACTCACTTGACCATGCAGACACCGTGAACTTAGACTTCCGGACTTCAAAACCAGAGAAATTAATTGTTTAAATGTTACACATCTTATTTTATTTTTCCATCCCTTCCCCTATGTTCATCTGTTTTGTTTCTTAAATTCCACATATGAGTGAAATCATATGGTATTTTTCTTTCTCTGACTGACATATTTCGCTTAGCATAATACCTCTAGTTCCAGCCACACCATTGCAAATGGCAGGATTTCATTTTTTTTGATGGCTAATATTTCATTGTATATGTATACTACGTTTTCTTTATCCAGTCTGTGGTATTTTGTTAGAGATGTTTGAATGGAGTAAGACAAACAGCATTCTCAAGCAGAAAAAAAAAAAAATCAGTGGACTCAAAGACAGGACATTTGAAATTGTACAGATAGAGTAACAAAAAGAAAAAAAAAACGACATAGTGTACAAGAATTGCTAAAAGGAGTTCTTCAAGTTGCAATGAAAGGGCACTAAAGAGAAACATGAAAACATATAAAAGTATAAATCTCACTGCTAAAGCAACATAAAAGCATATAAAAGTATAAATCTCACTGTTAAAGGTAAAGGCATAAACAAATACCAAATAATATAATATAATGGTGATTTGTAAATCACTATTGACCCTGGTAAAAAGACAAAATATGAAAGTATTAAGAATAATTATAACCAGATTTTGAGGAACCTCCATACTGTTACCAAACTGGGGAAAGAGCCAAGATGTTCTTCAACAGATGAACTGATAAAGAAGATGTGGTTTATATATAAAATGGAATATTATTCAGCCATCAGAAAGGATGGATACCCACCATTTGCATCGACATGGATGGAACTGGAAGGGATTATGCTAAGTGAAGCAAGTCAAACAGAGAAAGACAATTATCACATGGTTTCACTCATATGTTGGACATAAGCAATAGCACAGAGGACCATAGGGGAAGGGAGGGAAATCTGAAGGGGAAGAAATCAGCGAGGGAGAAGAACCATGAGACACTATGGACCCCGGGAAACAAACTGAGGGTTTCAGACAGGAGGGGTTGGGGGAAGGGGGTAGCAGGGTGATGGGTATTAAGGAGGGCATGTGTTGTGATGAGTACTGGGTGTTATGCATAACTGATGAATCGTTGAACATTACATCAAAAACTAAAGATGTACTATACTGTGGCTAATGGAACATAATTAAAAAATATATAACCAGATTTTGGTGTAGAGGGATGTCGGGAAGATTATAGAATAGGAGCTCTTTCACTTGTAACCCATCTCAACAACAATAATTTGACAACAATATATGGACAATAGTGCCTTTGTGGGTGTTTGGGGATCTAGGTAGAAGATGTTGAAACTCCAGTGGAGTCCAAAACTGAAGAGAGTCATTTTGAAAAGGGAGGAACAAAACCAGTTGGCTGACTCTCCAACTGTTCTTCTGGCTACAGATAAAGAAACAGCTCTGTCCCATTTACTTGGCTACAGCCCCATTTGATCTTTGTCCTGCTACCACTAATATTTGCCAAGGGACCCAGGACCCAGAGTCAGGCCCAGCCATGCTTCAGGTAGTAGGTCTACAGGTCTCAGTTCCAGCTGTATATCCAGATGTGGCCCATGACCTAACTCCAACATTTCTCAGTCATGGATCAGGAGCCCCCAGAGGCAAACCCACCAAATTCAGTCTGACTGTAGATTCTGAAATGATTCTGTCACTGGCCTCAAGCCCCTCACAGCTGCAATTGACAACTGGTGTTGTGGGCCTGGGGATCCCCTGGGAGACTCCAGAGATCCTGAAATGGCCTTGTATCAATTTAGATCCCCCCATGGCAATTCAAAATAAATCTTACCATTCTTGGGACCTACCAGGAGACATGTCCATTTGAACCACTAGAATCTTAAATGGCCCTATAACTGGCTCCAGCTACTGGGACTTTTAGTCCATAAGCAGTCTTGCCAGGATAGGGATCCAGAAGGAAAAATGTTGGTCTGCACCACTGGAGATCCTGAAACAGCACAGTAACTTTGCTATAGTCCTTCTCAGATGAAGTCAATTAGCAGCCATGTCAGCCCAGGAGGCACCAGGAGACATGCTCATCAGTGCCCATGAAGATAATCCAAGGAACATTGGTTGGTTAGCAGATCCTGAAATAATTCTGTGACTTAGCTACAGCTCATCTCAGCACATACCCTCCCCAGTGTGTATCACCCAGTCACCCCATCCCTCCCATCCTCCCCCACTGCAGCAACCCTCAGTTTGTTTCCTGAGATTAAGAATTCCTCATATCAGTGAGGTCATATGATACATGTCTTTCTCTGTTTGACTTATTTCGCTCAGCATAATACCCTCCAGTTCCATCCACGTCGTTGCAAATGGCAAGATCTCATTCCTTTTGATGGCTGCATAATATTCCATTGTATATATATACCACTTCTTCTTTATCCATTCATCTGTCAATGGACATCTTGGCTCTTTCCACAGTTTGGCTATTGTGGGCATTGCTGCTATAAACATCGGGGTGCACGTACCCTTTCAGATCCCTACTTTTGTATCTTTGGGGCAAATACCTAGTAGTGCAATTGCTAGGTCGTAGGGTAGCTCTAGTTTCAACTTTTTGAGGAACCTCCATACTCTTTTCCAGAGTGGCTGCACCAGCTTGCATTCCCACCAACAGTGTAGGAGGGTTCTCCTTTCTCCGCATCCCCGCCAATATCTGTCGTTTCCTGACTTGTTCATTTTAGCCATTCTGACTGGTGTGAGGTGGTATCTCATTGAGGTTTTGATTTGGATTTCCCTGATGCCGAGTGATATTGAGCTCTTTTTCATGTGTCTGTTGGCCATTTGGATGTCTTCTTTGGAAAAATGTTCATATCTTCTGCCCATTTCTTGATTGAATTCTTTGTTCTTTGGGTGTTGAGTTTGATAAGTTCTTTATAGATTTTGGATACTAGCCCTTTATCTGATATGTCATTTGCAAATATCTTCTCCCATTCTGTCGGTTGTCTTTTGGTTTTGTTGACTGTTTCCTTTGCTTTGCAAAAGCTTTTTATAT
>NW_027681390.1:0-374 GCF_054177405.1 Leptonychotes weddellii
AGCATTTGAAGGGCAGCATGTACATGCTGTTATATATCACTCTAAAAAGAGGTTGGAGTTAGTTTTAATGCAGTTAGTAGAATACACACTGAAACTTAGAGGTGATAGATGGCCCAATTCTTAAGTGAACTCTAAACCTGGACTCTTTATTCCCTTCTGGCATTTATTTTTTTTTAATATAAACTTTAAGAATTCAAGTGTAATACACACAAAAAATGAACAAATCCTAATTGTCCAGTTAGATGGTTTTTCACAAAGTGAGCACATCCATGTAACTGGCACCCAGAGCGAGAAACAAGAAACTTCCAGAACGCTGGTAGTCTCCTCAGGCCCATGCCTGGTCACTATGGCCCCTTCAAGGGTAACAGCCATCC
>NW_027681391.1:0-374 GCF_054177405.1 Leptonychotes weddellii
CCTAAAGGTCTTCCTAAGGTCTTTGGACTCCTTTCTTCCAGGTAGGCTGCTTTACTGTATCTTGATTGGTAGTGATGACCACTCCCCAACTATACTCAGTCTTCACCCTTCTTCTCACCATTGTTCTGAAACCCATGGATTTATGATAGCTACTGCCTTCCTCTCACCCTAAAAATATCAGAAAGCTTCAAGAAAGATTCGGAGCCACTACTTACCAATTGGGAGTCACTGTCTAGAATTAATCTTCCACCTCTCTTGCATGAGACAAGTCATCATGTTAAAATAGAAAATGGGAATCTAGATCTATGATACCTAATGCAATGTCCATCATCCAGGGTCTACCTGGATACCTCTAACAGTGAGGGAGCCAACTA
>NW_027681392.1:0-374 GCF_054177405.1 Leptonychotes weddellii
AAAAATTACTCTCTATCATTTCTTGGGCTAACAGTTGCATTTGCTGCTATTTTTTTTTTTTTGGCTAATAAAAATCAATCACTAATAGTGATCACAGTTATCATTTCCATCTCTTTCGTTATTAGTGTCGGTTTTTTTATGACTTTTTTGTAGTTCTGTGAATTTACTATTTCACCATTTTTTGAACGCACGTACATGGTAGGTACAATGCTGAAGAAGTACTTTTAGAAGTTAAAAAGCATGCCCTCGACAAGGCCATGGCCCCCAGAGCTCACCCAGAGGGAGACAGGACCCCGCCACAGTTAATGTTAATGTGGAACAGCAGGTTGTCCTTAATGCCCGTGCAGAACGGATGAGACAGACTATACCTCAGA
>NW_027681393.1:0-374 GCF_054177405.1 Leptonychotes weddellii
AAAAAAAAAAAAAGATAGTAGGAAGGGAAAAATGAAGTGGGGGAAATTGGAGGGGGAGACGAACCTTGAGAGACTATGGACTCTGAGAAAGAAACTGAGGGTTCTAGAGGGGAGGGGGTGGGAGGATGGGTTAGCCTGGTGATAGGTATTAAAGAGGGCACATACTGAATGGAGTACTGGGTGTTATGCGCAAACAATGAATCATGGAACACTACATCAAAAACTAATGATGTAACGTATGGTGATTAACATAACATAATAAAATAAAATTTTAAAAAAGAGCGCAAAAAAAATTGCATCAGTCTTAAAACGGTATTTATTCAGGATTCGGTTCTATTGTGAACTTACACTTGGCTTCATTTTACAGAGCAAGG
>NW_027681394.1:0-374 GCF_054177405.1 Leptonychotes weddellii
CTCAAAAACCAAAATGAGAAATGGAAGAGAAAATAATATTTTGTCTTTTTTTAATTTTATTATGTTATGTTAATCACCATACATTAGATCATTAGTTTTTGATGTAGTGTTCCATGATTCATTGTTTGCGAATAACACCCAGTGCTCCATTCAATATGTGCCTTCCTTAACACCCATCACTGAACTAACCCATCCCCCCGCACCCCTCCCCTCTAAAACCCTCCATTTGTTTCTCAGAGTCCATAGTCTCTCATGGTACATCTCCCCCTCCGAATTCCCCCCCTTCATTTTTCCCTTCCTACTATCTTCTCTCTTTTCTTTTTTTTTTAACATATAATGTATTATTTGTTTCAGAGGTACAGATCTGAGATTCA
>NW_027681395.1:0-374 GCF_054177405.1 Leptonychotes weddellii
ATACTATTAAATAATACAATATTATATATACAGTTGTAACTCATTTAAAGTACTTTTCTAACTGCATTAGCCTCCTTCTTTTTTGTGAATAAATGATTTTCTGTTTATTTAAACAGTAGTTTGATCATCCAGGAAATGTAAATACTAAGGGATAACAAGTGAAACTTCTTCATAATAAGCAAATGTTCTGAAAAGTAAGGTGTATAACTGAGCACTTTTAATATTCACTACCATAATACAGCAGGCTGTTATATATTTGTTACTTTTTAATATGAATATTTTTTCTTTGAGTTTTTTTTATTATTATGTTAATCACCATACATTACATCATTAGTTTTTGATGTAGTGTTCCATGATTCATTGTTTGCGTATAA
>NW_027681396.1:0-374 GCF_054177405.1 Leptonychotes weddellii
CCTATCTGAGGCTTTGAATCTTGGGCAGGTAACCCAAGACAAAGGGACAGGACAGAATCTGTTTCCCGCAGCGGCAGCTGACCATAGCAGGGTTGTCCGCTGGGGCTAGTGGCAGAGCCCAGCGGAGATCTGTCATGATCTTGGTTCAGTCTTCCTTCTGCCTCACTTCCTTTGTTCCTGCCCAACCTCCATGCCTTCTTCTCCAGTCTTCCCAGCAATTCTAAGAGCTACCCTTTCCTCCTAAGCTAACCAGAGCCAGTTCCTCCTGAGGGGTTGCCTGATAGAGATGATGAATAACCGGGTAGACGAGAAGTCCCTGAGGAAGAAGCAGCTCATTTTGATTTTAGCAAAGGGAAGGGCCACTTGGGGCAGAG
>NW_027681397.1:0-374 GCF_054177405.1 Leptonychotes weddellii
AAACTGGAAAAAGTAGAAAAGTCTTTGGCATATGGGGCCCATCACTGGACCATCACCTTCTTGAAATGAAGAATCTTAACTTTTCATTTTTGAATCTCTCTTTTAACCAAAAAAGTCCCACAGAATGCTTATTTTCCCTCCACCAAACTTTTCATCCCTCTTACCTCTAAACTCAATTTATAGTATAACACCTCTAAATACTACATTTTCCCTAAAAGTCAGGCTTCAACCAAAACTTGCGCCTGGGTGGCACAATTGGTTAAGCATCCAACTCTTGGTTTTGGCTCAGGTTGTGATCTCAGCCAGGGTCCTGAGATTGAGCCCCCGCATCACGCTCTGCCCTCAGTGTGGAGTCTGCTTGAGATTCTCTCTCT
>NW_027681398.1:0-374 GCF_054177405.1 Leptonychotes weddellii
GACCCATCTCTCTTGAAAAAACCACCGAACTACAACGTGCCACCTAAATGACAGCAAAAAGGGCTCATTTCAGATGAGAAAATAGCCGCGCCGCCTGGCGGGGCCGAGACATAGGTCACCGGGATCTCCTGGGACCGTAACACGGCCACGGGGGCCAAGCACTAGTCCATCACCACCGGTTTCGGCCCCCCCGCAGCCACATCGGGAATGTGGTGGCATTCGGTAACGAATAGGGAATTGCGGGAAGTGGAGGCGCCTGGATAGGCCCGCCCCACGGTCCGCCTGTCGTCCACAGATTGAGACTTAGAAATTCACACCAAGGTCTGCGGAGATCTCTGGGGACGCTCTCCTTCACGGGCTTCAGGAACGCCTCA
>NW_027681399.1:0-374 GCF_054177405.1 Leptonychotes weddellii
CTTCATCATGGTGAATGATATGGCATGGTTTCCCCCACCATCCCCCCAAGAAATAATAATTTAATGAATGAAGAATATTTAAGACTCGTCATCTACAAATTAAATAATAGAACTGAACCAACTTTGATGGAACATAAAAATGACCTTTTAAGATAATATAGTACAGCAAATTACCAAATTCATATCTTTAAATATTAGCTAGGACATTAATGTGCTAGCTTTGAGAAAATAAATAAATAAATAAATAAATAATAAATAAGTTTAAAAAAAATAGAATACTCCTAGGCAAGAGTCAAATACATTAAACACAGTCCAGGGGGTTTCAGGAGGTTTTTGTTTCTCTTCTTCTGCTCCCACTTCACTAAGGCTGCAAC
>NW_027681400.1:0-7424 GCF_054177405.1 Leptonychotes weddellii
CGCCTCTGCAGCCGGCTTCCCCGCTCCGATACCTGGGAGCTCTGCCACACTCAGGCACCCCCGGTCTTTCTGTGACCCCGAGGGTCCTGAGACCACACTGTCCCGGAGGGTCCACCCCCTGCTTAGCCACCGGAGTGACGTCCCTCAGCGGAGCAGACTTTTAAAAGTTCCAATTTTGTGCTCCGAGGCTCTATCACTTGCCAGAAGCGCCCGACGGAGGCCCCTCCCCCGCCGTCTATCCTCCCGAATATCGCCTCCTATTTACTTCTCCGCACGTCCTACCTTCCAGAAACTGGTCGCTTTTCTGTTCAGAGAGTTGTTGCTATTCCTTTCTTCGATCTCCTGTTGAGTTTGTAGGTGTTCAGAATGGTTTGATCCCTATCCGGCTGAATTCCTGAGAGGAGACGAAATCCAGGTCTCCTACTCCTCTGCCATCTTGCTCCGCCCCCCCTTCCAACATTATTTTTAATAGCCAAAAAATAATCCATTATATGAGTATGTAACAATTCCTAAATTTTTGGTCATTTGGTTAGTTTCCAGTTTTGACTACCATGAATAACCCTGTAGCAAAAATGTTGGTACATTTTTGTACTACTTTTGACGGGGAAGTACAGATTCTAGGTATGGAATTTTTCATCGAAAGGAAATAAACTTTTTAAAGCATATAGCAATTTCTGTCCCTTTATTTTCTACACATTTTTACAAAGTTGGGACCATGCTACACATACATGTACCTGTTTTGCATTTTTCATTCATATTACATTGATATTTTTCTATTTTACTTGTAAGTTCCCCAAATGTTGGACATTTCCTTTTCGATGACATTTTTATGAAAATCCCTATACATAAATTTGGTTACATCTTTATTATTTCTGTAAGATAAAAATAACAGGGGTAGAATCATTTAGAAAAGGTGTCTGAGCTTATTGTACATATTGTATTCTCATTATTTTTAGTTTTATGATCACTGAAGAAACTCAACATTTTTTCATGAGTTTTTGGTGTATCCTTTCCCTTTCTGATTTGACTTTTATTTCAATTAAAACATGGTTCCTTGTCAGAACACATATAATATACATATTCTTTTTAATAACTATGTAGTTATATAACCCTTTGTATGGATACAATTGATTTAACCATGTTGTTATAGGTTACCTTTTGTTTCTATCAAGTACTGCTGCAATGAAACTGGAGTATATGTGTGTGTGCGTGTGTGTGTGTGTGTGTGTATTTTAACATTCCTGCTAATTAATGTTCCTAGAAGTGGGAATGCTTATCAGAAGCAATCAGAAGGCTTATGTGTAATTTTGATACATAACTGGCAAGTTGTCCTCTAAATGTGCAATGAAATGCATTCTGCCCAATACTTATTTTCCCACACACTAACACAGAATATTATAATTGTTTTAAAAATTCCTATCTAAATAATAATAAATCTAATAAAAATAACTAGTTGTTATAAATTTCTACTTCTCTAGTCACTGATTTTTTTTCTCTTTTCCCATGCCCACTGTACTTTTACATTTCTTTATCTATTAATGGCCTGATTATGATTTTTGCCTATTTTTTGTGGCTTGTTATTATTTTACATCAATTTTTAAGAGCTCTCACACACAAGACACACACACACACACACACAGTCCCAGTCTGTTGCTTTTTATTTTTATTTTATTTATTTATTTTTTTTATTTTGGAGAGAAAGAGAGCGGGGGGAGGTGCAGAAGGAGAGGGAGAGAGAGTCTCAAGCATACTCTGCATTGACTGTGGAGCCCAACAGAGGGCTCCATCTCATGATCCTGAGATCATGATCTGAGCCAAAACCAAGAGTTGGAAGCTCAACTGACTGCCACCCAAGTGCCCCAGTCTGTTGCTTTAAAAAAAAAATTGTTTATAATATTTTTCACTGGATCAAAGTTCTAAACTTCTATGCGGTCAAATCTGTCCATTTTTTCATTTAAAATCTCTAGTTTTGAATCATGCTTAGTAGAGATCTCCCCCTTCTAAGATTATACAACTATTCTTCTGTATTTTATTCTTGCACATGTATAGATCTAATTTTATGTTTATGTATTTGGAATATATATTTGTGCATACATAGAGATCTAATTTTATTTTCCTCCAAATGGTTAGCCAATTATTCCCACATAATTTATTGAATAACCTATTCCCCCCACTGTTTATTATGTCTATATTTGCATATGCATTTGAATCTTATAATAGGTTCTCACTTCTTATCCACTAATCTGTCAACTAATCTTCAACAAAGCAGGAAAGAATATCCAATGGAAAAAAGATGGTCTCTTCAACAAATGGTGTGGGAAAACTGAACAGCAACATGCAAAAGAATGAAATGGGATCACTTTTTATAACATACACAAAAATAAATTCAAAATGGATGAAAGACCTAAAACATGAGACAAGAAACCATCAAAATCCTAGAGGAGAACACAGATAGTAACCTCTTTGACATTGGATGCAGCAACTTCTTACTAGATATGTCTCCTAAGGCAAAGGAAACAAAAGCAAAAATAAACTATTGGGACTTCATCTACTGGATGTCTTAATGGCATAAATATTCCATTTCAACATGTTTTGCCTAGATCCATGAATGAATGCTAAAACTAGTAGGCACAAATTTAAGCAAAAATAGGTATCTACATAGTCTCTAAGTATCTCTTTCCAAAATATTTAGTAATTACAAGGGGGCAATAGTAAATTTACATAGGACAATCTTGGCAGATAGCACTGAACCAAGTGATCAAAATTAACATTGCCAGTAATACATGTTAACATCATATATGTCCAAAATGATGCACAGAAAAGGACAAATCACCTCTGAGGCATCCTTCCCAGGAATGCACAACCTCAATCTAATCATGGGAAAATGACAGACCAGCTCAATTTGGGGATCATTCTAGAAAATAACTGACCCGTACTCTACAAGTGTCAAGGTCACAAAGGATAAGGAAAGACTGAGGACATATTACATACTGAAGGAGCCTGAGGGGAGATGACAACTAAATGCAGTGTGGAATCCTGAAAAAGCAAAAGGACATTAGTGGGAAAAACTGCTGAAATCTGAATATATTCTGCAAGTTTAGTTAATAGTACTAATTACTAAGGGTAATTTCTTAGGTTTGGTAATGGTCCTACGGCTATATAAGTTGTTAACATAAGAGGAAACTAGGTGAAGACTATATGGGAACTCTACTATTTTTGCAACTCATCTGTAAGTTTGAAATAACCTCAATATGAAAAAAATATTTAAGTTCTTGCCCATTTAAATGCATGCATTCTTTCCAGTGAAATTTTATCATCTTTTGTCAAGCTTTTCCTCCCACCCATGCAAAATAAAAATATAAGTCTTGGCATTCTGATTGTAATTGTTGAATGTGTAAGTTAATTTAAGAATATTTGGCATCTTTGCAATGTTTAGGTTTCCTATTCAAAAGAAGCATATATGTCTCCCTTTGTTCAGATATTTTATGCTCTTCAGTTAAACTGTCTTCTTCATGCTTCTTGCATGCTTTTTAAAAATTTATGTTTATGGGTGTTATAATTTTGATTAAGTTGAATAATAGTGGGGAATATAGGTATTTCTGTGTTATTCCTGACTTTAATGAGAATTCTTATATTAAACCATTAAATAAAATTTTGTTTCTTACAGTGAGACATTATCCTGTATAGGAGCTTTCTATTTTTATTTTACTAAAAGTTTTGACAAGAATTAATACCAAATTTTATTTTAAAAATCAGCTTCTGTAGTGAAGTATGGGAACAGATTTTCAAACACTGAGCCAACCCTGAGCCAGCCCTGCAACTCTGGGATAAAGGCAGTTAATCAACTTAATCATAATGTACTGTTCTTTTCACATCTTATTTAGGATTTTGGGAACATCATTTATACATGATATGTGTTATACCTTACTCTTGAATGAGACTATCAGTTTTTGAGGGCAGGAATAATATCTGGCAAACAGACTCTAAACAAAAGTTTTGTTAACCATTAAAGAGTCATCCACTTCTTCTTTTAGTTCCAGACATGTACGTTTGCTAATGGACATTGGTTCCAGAAACTAAACATAATCTTCAAATTTTTCTTGTTTCTTTCTGAAGACTCAAACTCTCTTAGGCCATGAGATAATTCTGTCTCACTGATATGTTATATGGTCACATGGTGGTTTGAAAACGTTTGACTTAACTGACAACATTTTAAAATAAGACTTTACAAATAAATATAGATCTCTGGCTTCTCCTGAAAAAGTACAGGTGTGGAATGGGAAATCATTAGATTCCCACTACTCAGGAAATCACAATCTAGCTGAAATATCTAAGCATCATAAACAGGGACCCTTAATGGTGTCCAGTCAATCGTAAAGGTTTTCAGAAGATGGAGATCGGGGGCGCCTGGGTGGCTCAGTGAGTTAAGCTTCTGCCTTCGGCTCAGGTCATGATTCCAGGGTCCTGGGATTGAGTGCCACATCGGGCTCCCTGCTCAGCGGGGAGCCTGCTTCTCTCCCTCTCCCCCCTTCTTGTGCTCTCTCTCAAATAAATAAATAAAATCTTAAAAGAAAAAAAAAAAAAGAGGGAGATTGTCCTGGATAGAAGTGAAACAAGATTTCACAGAAGAGGTCAAAGTATATAACGAAAAGTGGGCATGAACATAACCTAGTGGATAAATAACTTCTTTGTCATATGGCTGAAGAAAGTAACACATCCCAGCCAAGCTACAAATAAGACATTTGATGATTTATAAAATTTGTGATAGAATGACCTTTAATGTATTGGATAATAGTAGAATGTTAAGTTAATCTTGACTTTAGTTTTAAATATTTTTAAGCCACAGGACAACCAACTGTTTGGCTCTTGTTCTTATGCCACTGTATCCACAAAGGCATAAAAGTTTAAAACTGGAAAGGGTTAATCTTATTCCACTGATACCACTTCTTCCCCATTTCACAGATGAGGAAACTGAGGGTCATACTGGTGGAGTAACTCACTTAAGTTCACACAGTTTTTATGCGATAGAACAAGACTAATGATTTTATTGTCAACTGGTCATTATCCATTCCAATGACACCATTTACTGCTCTACAATGAAGGGTGGAATAAGTAGATTTCTAAGGTCTCTTCCATTTTAACATGTGGAAGGAGAAAATTAATTGAAACTGTTAGCTCAAGGCTTTATTAAAATCTTCAGCATGAGAACAACTTAGGAAGACTGTTCTCTGGAAACCAAGGGGCTTAAGGAGCTTATAGGGAGATCAGGGAAGGTTAATGAATGTTCATTTTTGTTCCAAAAATTTTTCACTGTTGAAACTGAGATTGTTTTAGTCCTATGACAAGATGTAGGGATGGCAAGACTAGGGTTGCAATTTAGCAGTCTTTGAGAGTCAGTTTGGGTTTAGCAAGGAAGTTGCTAAAACAGGTGGAGCTAAGATCTGGCTAGGGTCAGTGGGAAATGGTCAACCCTTCAGCACTTTTTACAATAAGAAGCATTAAGTACTGTGTTATATTATATAGTCATTTATTTTATCTCTCCCCACTAAAATGCAAGTAGTAGTATGAGGGCAGGATGTATCAGTTTCCTAGGACTGCTGTAACAAATCACCACAAACTTGGGTGTTTAAAACAGAATCTTTTCCTCTCATAGGTCTAGAGACCAGAAGTCTGAAATCAAGGTGTCAGCAGTTTGCTTCCCTCTGAAGGCTCTGAGGAAAAATCTGTTCCATAGTGGTTGCCAGCAATCTTTGGTATTCCTTCACTTATAGACACATCAACTCAATCTCAGCCTCTACCTTCACTATGCCCTCTTTTCTCTGTGTCTGTGTGTCTCTTTCTTCTAAGGACACTCCCATTGGATTTAGGGCTTACCCTTACCTTGTATGATCATATCTCAATCCTTACCTTAATTAAATCTGCAAAGACCCTATATCCAAATAAGTTCACCTTCTGAGGTTCTGGGTGGACATGAATTTTTGGCAGGGACACTATTCAACCCAAGACACAGGTTTTTTTTTTGGGGGGGGGGTACTTTTTCCATGGTGGTCCCGGTATCTAGGAGATGGTATAGCAAGTACTTGCTAAATGTTGAACAAAACTTAATTGGGGCTGAATATTGGCTGCTCCCTATACACAGCATCTATGGACCTCCTTAGATGGCCTGCATTACTTGTTTATGTCATCTGCTGAGCTTTACAGGCTTATGGGTTCAGGACCCCTGTTCATCATGTTTAAAGTACTGGTGAGGGTGATCACTGTTCTGTAATATAGCTTGAAATCGGGCAACGTGATGCCCCCAGCTTTTTCTTTTTCAACATTTCCTTGGCGATTTGAGGTCTTTTCTGATTCCATGCACAATTTAGGATTGTTTGTTCTAGCACTTTGAAAAATGTCATTGGAATTTTTTTATTATTATTATGTTATGTTAATCACCATACATTACATCATTAGTTTTTGATGTGTCATTGGAATTTTGATAGGGATGGCACTGAGGGTATAGATTGCTCTGGGTAGCATAGACATTTTAACAATGTTTATTCTTCCGATCCATGAGCGTGGAATTTTTTCCATCTTTTTGGGTCTTCTACAATTTCTTTCAGGAGTGTTCTGTAGTTCCTAGAGCACAGATCCTTTACCTCTTTGGTTAGGTTTATTCCAAGGTATCTTATGGTTTTTGGTGCTATTGTAAAGGGAATCATTGCTCTAATTTCTCTTTCTACAGTTGCATTGTTAGTGTATAAGAAAGCAACTGATTTCTGTGCATTGATTTTGTATCCTGCCACATTACTGAATTGCTGTATAAGTTCTAGTAATTTGGGGTTGGAGTCTTTTGGGTTTTCCACATAAAGTATCATGTCGTCTGCGAAGAGAGAGAGTTTGACTTCTTCTTCGCCAATTTGAATACCTTTTATTTCTTTTTGTTGTCTGATTGCTGTTGCTAGGACTTCTATTACTATGTTGAACAATAGTAGCGAGAGTGGACATCCTTGACGTGTTTCTGATCTTAAGGGAAAGGCTCTCAGCTTTTCCCCATTGAGGATGATATTCGCTGTGGGTAGACTAATGGAACAGAATAGAGAGCCCAGATATGCACCCTCAACTCTATGGTTAAATAATCTTCGACAAAGCAGGAAAAATTATGCAATGGAAAAAAGACAGTCTCTTCAATAAATGGTGCTGGGAAAACTGGACAGCCACATGCAGAAGAATGAAACTCAACCATTCTCTAACACCATACACAAAGGTAAACTCAAAATGGATGAAAGACCTCAATGTGAGACAGGAATCCACCAAAATCCTAGAGGAGAACATAGGCAGTAACCTCTTTGACATCACCCACAGCAACTTCTTTCAAGATCCATCTCCAAAGGCTAGTGAAACAAAAGCAAAAATGAACTTTCAGGACTTCATCACGATAAAAA
>NW_027681401.1:0-374 GCF_054177405.1 Leptonychotes weddellii
ATTGCCGCTCAGCAAAGTTGTCACAGATCTGCGTCTGGATGAACGAAGTGGGGGCTGAAGGAAGGACACTCAGGGGCCAACGTGTTCAGTTCTCAGCCTGAATCACGGCCACCGTGTGATTCCTCCCCACTTGCCCCCTGGGCGCGGAGACAGCGCACCCAAGTGCCCCCACACGACTCCAGGCTGGGGCAGGGGCTCTGCAGGTGAAACTTTTTTCCTCGTCACTCACTGGCCTGACTGCTCCACACACACACAGAGGACACAGCCCCTCAGGAACAGGCCACGGAAGCCACACGGGGAGCCTCACTGTGAGGTCCGACAGCCCCAAGCAGAATGAAAACCCTCGGCCCCGTGTCAGAAACGAGGCTGTTCAC
>NW_027681402.1:0-374 GCF_054177405.1 Leptonychotes weddellii
AGGCTCAACACAAGCTTGTCTGGATGGCCTTTGTCCCCCAAATACAAAGTCTGGCCCAGGACCCCCGTCAAGCCCTGACTCTCAAACCTTTATACTCAGCTCAAGTGACAAGAAATGGCCAATAGTTTAGGTGGTGTTGGGTGCACAGGGACATTTGTTTTTCTGGCCCATGCTGTAACGTTGCTGGCATTTTAAAGATCTCAGGGCTTTGATTCAAAAACGGTAGGATGCCAGGGACCCCAGACAGCTTTCTGGAAACCTGCCTCTGGGCCTTGCAGCCCTCCCATCCCACCAGCTCTGCTCAGAATCCCTCCAGGCCACAGACCCACAGTCTTGGGTCCTCAGGTGGCCCAGACGATGTGCCTTCAAAAAGC
>NW_027681403.1:0-374 GCF_054177405.1 Leptonychotes weddellii
CGTGAAATGGCTTAGACAATTGCTGCAGGAGAAAGTTCCTCAAATTTTTCCAGAAGTATTGATATTTGAGCGTGTGCAACAAAGTGCCTTAGGGTTGAGGCAGTGATCAAACCATAAAAAAGTTTATTGCCACGACTTTGGGAGTACACAGCACCCTCTAGATGTATTCATTCTCTTTTTTTTTTTTTTTTGATGTAGTGTTCCATGATTCATTGTTTGTGCATAACACCCAGTGCTCCATGCAGAACATGCCCTCTTTAATACCCATCACCAGGCTAACCCATCCCCCCACCCCCTTCCCCTCTAGAACCCTCAGTTTGTTTCTCAGAGTCCATCGTCTCTCACGGTTCGGCTCCCCCTTCGATTTACAACCA
>NW_027681404.1:0-374 GCF_054177405.1 Leptonychotes weddellii
ATCAAATTATACACTTGGAGCAGGTGAACTTTATATGTAAAATCTATCTCAGTAAAGCTGTTAGCAAACAAAAGTACCAAACCCAAAGGACCAAAACTTTAAAGTTTCTCAGTTTGGATGCTTACCAGAGGACCTAACACACAGTGTGTGCTAATATGTGTTTGTTAATGAGTGAACAAACTTCCGTCTCTGTGCTATATGCCCAGAGACAGCAGCTGGAGGGCGCGGCGCGCGCTCACACACACACACACACACAGACACAGACACACAGACATAGACACACACACACACACAGACATAGACACACACACAGACACACACACACACAGACATAGACACACACAGACATAGACACACACACAGACACACACACA
>NW_027681405.1:0-374 GCF_054177405.1 Leptonychotes weddellii
AGCATACTCTTGTTTCTGCCAAGGGTTCAAAAAAACCCTCTCTTGACCCCACATCTCCCTCCATCTACCACCCACTTCTCTACTCCCTTTAGAGGAAAACTGAAAAGAAGGGTCTACACGCAGCGTCTCTAACGCCCCTATTCCCACTCTTCTCTTGAATCCACTCTGATGGTTAATGTTATGCGTCAACTTGACCGGGCCACAGGATGCCCAGATACTTGGTCAAACATTATTCTGAATGTGTCTGTGAGGGTGTTTTTGGATGAGATTAACATATGAATCAGTAGTTTGAGGAAAGCACATTGCTCTCCCCATTGTGGGTGGGCCTCATCCAATCAGTTGAAGGCTTGAATGGACCAGAAAGACTGACTCTC
>NW_027681406.1:0-374 GCF_054177405.1 Leptonychotes weddellii
GAGGATGTGGGATATCCATGGAACTAGAAGATTTCCATGATTGGAGTTCAGAGATCAAGAGGGAGTTTGGCAAGACTTGAAGCTAGAAAGAAAACTATTAGATCACTTATGGTCTTGTAAACCAAATTAAGGACTTTGATCTTATATTCTAAGAGCTGGGAAGTTACTGAAAAGGAGTGATCGACCATTGAATTTTAAAGAGATTATTTTGGTTGTTGTGTGAAGAGTGAAATTTTTAGAAAGTTGACAAGATTGAATGTGGGAAGACCTTAAGTGAGGCTTTCAATAATTTTTGAATTCATTCTGATCTTTTGAGTAAAAAAAAGTTTTCACCCTGAAGTCCTTTCTTAGAGTACAAATAGAAAAAAAAAAAA
>NW_027681407.1:0-374 GCF_054177405.1 Leptonychotes weddellii
AAAAAAAACCAAAATATTGTCATACTATACATGCTATTTGTGACTGTGGCACTTTGCATTTGGTTGCTTATGCTGTGAGCTGGGCCCTCCCTGGAGATGACCAGAGGTCCCTGAGACTTCTAATGAGAGCTGTGCCTACCGATGGAGGTTCTGTGTCAGGCCCTGAGCATGGAGGGCATGGAGCCAAGTCAACAAAGAGGGTCCCCTCATAAAGCACTGAATGGACCTTTCATTTGGGACCATCTTTTTTTTTTAAAGATTTTATTTATTTGAGACAGAATGAGAGCGAGAGAGCACATGAGAGGGGGGAGGGTCAGAGGGAGAAGCAGGCTCCTTGCTGAGCAGGGAGCCCGATGCGGGACTCGATCCAGGGA
>NW_027681408.1:0-374 GCF_054177405.1 Leptonychotes weddellii
AGGAGGTGGCCGTCTGCCAGGGAGGGACTTGTTAACAAGACAGAAAGAAGGCTACCTGCTTCTCCTCCTGAGGCCATGGGTCCGGGAGATAAAGAGGTCACGTCTCAGGGTTGGCTTACTGTGTATTTGCTTCCAGCAGGCTTCTGGTCTTCTGCAGGGGCCAGAGAACTGTGCTAGCCCTGATCAGATGTCAGCCCTGGAGTATGGCTGGGGACCCGGAGGGCAGCCAGGGCCGGGGTGACAGTTGGTGCTGGGAGGGCTTCTGCCTGGCCAGAGAGGTGGGACCCTCTCCCTGGGGCTCTGTGGGGGTGGGGCCGGGGCAGGAGTCTACACCTAAAGAAAGCTTCAAGTTCCAGAGTGGAATGGCAGTGAGA
>NW_027681409.1:0-374 GCF_054177405.1 Leptonychotes weddellii
AAGCACGGGGCTCCCCTTCTATTTTTCAGACAAGCTAGGATGCAGACAAGTCTCTGCCTGGGCTGGCTCTAACCCACTGCGCACAGGGCAGGTGAACATGTGTGGCTGTTTCCCCAAGAGTAGCACACCCCCCAGGGGAAGGGAATTGTAATGAAATATGGTCATTGTTGGGGCGCCTGGGGACTGTGTGACACTTTGGGAATGAGTGGGATGAGAAGTGGCCTCAAGCCCTGTCTCAGGCCCGAGGTTCTGGGGGGAGCGCGTGAGGCCCGCACTTCTTGCACTTTGCTTTCTGGTGTGAGGAGAGCAGCACCTGGTGACGAGGGGTCAGTACCACCACCCTACTAATGAGGCTCTGCCCCCCACCTGTGCAG
>NW_027681410.1:0-374 GCF_054177405.1 Leptonychotes weddellii
AGCCCAATGCGGGGCTTGATCCCAGGACTCTGAGATCATGACCTGAGCTGAAGGCAGACATTTAATTGACTGAGCCACCCAGGCACCCCTGTAAAGTTCTTTAAAAAAAAAAAAAAAAAAACTAAGAAAGATTCAGATTAATAAACTGGGACAAATGGGTGAATTAAAAAACTGTCTTTTCTTGTACTTGCATTTTTTTTAAATTTTTTATTTATTCATTTGAGACACAGAGATACAGAGAGACAGAAAGAGAGAGCATGAGCAGGGGAAGAGGCAGGAGAGGGAGAAGCAGGCTCCCCGCTGAGCCAGGACTCTGGGATCGTGACCTGAGCTGAAGGCAGACGCTTAACCATCTGAGCCACCCAGGCGCCCCT
>NW_027681411.1:0-7424 GCF_054177405.1 Leptonychotes weddellii
AGGAAAGCCGGGCGGGGGAGCCGTGGCCTGGAGGAAGTGACCAGAGCTCGGGTTGACCGAGCTGGTCCTGACGCAGGCCCAGAATTGAGCACTGGGCCTGGAGCATGCCAGGGAAGCCCCCTCTGCCCCACAGGGCCCAGCGACACCCACTTGACAGAGGAGGTGACTGAGAGGGCACAGGGCAGTGACGTCCCCAGGGTCACAGAGTGGAAATCTGAGCCTGCAGCCCTCGCCCCTACTCTGCGGCCCACTGCGGGGGGCTGGGGAAGCAGGCGGGGGTCCGAGAGGGAGACCGGAGGAGATCTGGGGGCTGGTGGACAGAGAGGTGGGGAGAGGAATACAGGGGAGCAGGGATGTTGAGGTGGCGCCAGGCTCAGCGGGGACTCGACACGGGCTGTCCAATGCGCTACTTCTCATGCACTAAGGTTGTGGTCCGCTTCCAGCCTCGTGTTGAGGGTCTGTATAAAGTAAATGAAGGACTGGCAACTGTCTGGCAGATCGGTGCCCACTGCCCAGGGGCTGCTGTGGCCTCAGAGTCTTTGGCCCTGGGATTTCTGCTCAGTTCAATCAGGGTGGAGATGTGTCTAAGAGCCCGTGTGTGTGTGTGTGTGTGTGTGTGTGTGTGTGTGAGTGTAGGGCCTCCAAATATTAATATGGAAAGATTTCTCTTCTTTTTCCTTGATTCAAGATTACAAATCATTTCAAGGGACAGGGCCTTTTCCAGCAGCTGCATCTGGCCAGGCACAAACTGCAAGCTGAGCCCAGATTTGCATTCGGGTCGCTCTTGGCCTTTACATGAACCATACGACATATTTCACTCATGGGCCTCCTGCCTGAAAGTAATGTCAGCCTTTGAGAAAATATAACCCCTGTGCAAGGGAACATTATGATTCCTCATGAAATAAAGACTTTTTCTTCTTTTAAACTCTCCTAGCCCACATAGAGCTCTCTCTTCTTGGGCTTTCTAGAATCATCCATTAAGTTGTGGGCCAGAGCTGGCTGAGGACTTCTTTTTTTTAAAGATTTATTTACTTATTTTAGAGAGAGGAGGAGGGACAGAGGGACAGGGGGAGAGGATCCCAAGCCGACTCCCTGCTGAGCATGGAGACCGATGCAAGATCCCACGACCTTGAGATCGTGACCCTGAGATCATGACCTTGAGATCACGATCTGAGCTGAAATCAGGAGTCGGACACTCAACCCATTGAGCCACCCAGGCACCCCTGGCTGAGGACTTCCTAATCTCAGGTTCAAGAGGTGGTAAATGCTCTGAGGTCTACTAAAAATTAGACTGACTTCACAGCCTCTGTGGTCTAGCTAGGGAAGCAGGAATACTTGATTAAAACACACGGTGTATAATGGAAGCACTTTTCTGGAGTGGGAGCTCAGGGAATCTGAATTTTTAACGTGTTCCTCTGACACAGGAACAACACACACATCCTTCTTGTATGTTTTAAAGTCTTGTCTTTGTCTAAATCTTGCAGGTTCCCTAGAGAGAGAGAGCTTTCTCCTTGTGTTTCTTTCATATCCCCTAAAACGTTCCCAGGACACTCGCTAAATATTTCTTGACGTGTCAAGATTCTGACAGGTGGCCAGAAAGACTGACTCCCTTTCTCTGCTCCCAGGAATAAGCTCTGAAAGAGAAATCATTCTCAGAGAGCACTGGAGATTCATTTGTCTAGCGGGCTTTGTTGGTTTTAGTCTTGTAATGGATATGTTGACTGTTGCTTTTTTTTTGCTGGTTCCAGGCCCCATATCTTTGCCTCCAGAGAGCTGGAAATCGGGTCATTCCTATATCAGTGACTCAGCACTAAAAAAGTTCTCAATCTCAGGTTTAAAATTAACTGCAAAATGCAAAAGAGACAATTCAGCGGAGGGGGAAGGTAAGCAGTAAGCACATTTTGCAACATCAAAAAAACATCCTGGCATGGAAATCTGGAAATCTGGAAACTGGAGGCTAAAGTTGCCAATTTGGGGGTAGAAAATGTTATGTAGCTTAAAACCCTTTAGGAATATTTTATCAAAAGATCCATCCCCTATGATGTTATTTTGGGTATCTCTTTATAACCAGCTGACACGCTTCCACTTAGCATTTCACTGACTTGAAAACCGCGAAGCTCTAATTACAGTCTCTAGCAAAAAAGGAAGCAGGTCTGTGAGCGGCACCTAATTGATACATTCATTTCTATACCCATTTCTGTCTTGTCTCAGATGATCAGGGTGAACATGTTCATGAGTTATTTATTTTAGGAGCAAAGAGCAGAAAGATGGGGATGGAGTGAGCCAGAGAACATTTTCTTCTTCGTCTTTTTCTTCTCCCTTCATCCACTGTAGCGGCAGGTCACTGGACCCTGTGTAGCTCAAATGCAATGGTTTTGTGAACTTGGCTGACCTGCTTTGAGGTACAAGGAATGAGAAATCTGAGAAGACCTGTGCTTTTTTCCACTGGCGGCAAGAACAAATCCTCTTCATCATGTGCCCGCCGCCCAGTGCTTCTGTCCATCCACAGTGGGAGGGAGTTCTCTGGAGCCCATCTCCAGTAAGAGCAGACAAGGAAAGGCCCATTTTCTAGGTAGGAAGGTATATCAGTCAGTTTTCACCACAATAGTGTGAAATACCTACTCAAAATTCAGGGACGTACAACAACGTTTATTTTCACACCCAAGCCTCTGTGATGTTGACTGTGGTTTGGCTGATCTCGGCTGGCCTTGCCGGGTCATCTGTGGCTCGGGCTGCAGACCAGCTGGGCTTGGCAACAGGCAGTCGGATGGTTTCAGTTCAGCTTCATGCGTCCATTGTTCTGGGATTCGAGCTGGAAGAGGAGCAGCGACCTGGACATGCCTGTTTGTGGAAGGTCAGAGAGTAAGAGGCCATTGCAAGTCAGGCATGTGTAGAACATCTGCTCAGCTGTGGTCTACACCAACTCTGCTCACGTGGGCCAATGCAAGTGGCATGGCCAAATGCAAAGTGAATAGGGCTGGGATGTCTACTCTACCTATAAGAGAAGGTACTGCAGGGGGACGTGGCAAAAAGTGTCAGTGTATTATCGTATTACAGAGGCATACAAGATTGGGACCCAGTATATCTTTAAATAGGGACTCCTTTCCCCAAATTACTTTATAACTGACCCACTTCAGTTCTGACATCCCAGATGTCATCTTTGGACTGAGGCAATAGGTTCTCCTAGAGACCTCCAGGAAAACAACTTGTTAAGAAGAACCCAACCTGGGAAGCGGCTGCCATATTGCTTTTTTAGGATTCAGCTGGGTTTCCGGCCTTACTGGCTGGTTAAGTTTCTTAAATTAAGATTTTAAGTGATTACTCGAAAATAATTCAACAGACTTAAAATTATAATTGGATTTCCTAAGGAGTCCAATTAAAATATGAAATGAATATTTTGTATCCCATAGTAAAAACCTATATGCCTAATATCCTTTATTTCAAGCAATGTTTCCAAAAGGGTGTTATGCATCCACTGTGACATGAGAAATAACTTTGGGTATTATTTGGATAGTTTTTTTTTTAAAGCTATGTAGTCTCCTTTTAGTTACCTGCAGTTTATAGCAAGGGATAGTGGTTTTATTTTGGGGTCGTGATACCAAGTTTTCCGTTTTAGATACAATTATTTGTGTAAAAAAGTGAGTCATACTAAAGAAAAAATTAAGCAAATCACAGTATAAGTTTGGTATAACTAAGGCAACAATTTTGAGGAAGTTTTTTGAAATACCTTCCTAACTATACAAATGCAGCATGGATTTAGATGACCAGTGTTCTCTCTCCAGGATACTGGCTATTATTTTCTTTCCAGAAGTAGCCATACTATTCAAGCGGTTCCTTCTATCCTTTTAGTCTTGTTCCATCATCCTCTTCACAGGTCTCCACGGTGACCATACACGTCCTGTAGGTCATGCTTACCGCTCTATCCTAGGTCCTCCCTGGACGACTATGTGCTGGGCTAGATTCTCAGCCCTGGAGATCCAGTCACGTGTCTCTCTCCAAGAGGCACCACCCGTTCCTTCTTTGTAACAGAATGTAAAGTTGCTAGATAAAACTCAGGACCATGCAGTATCTGGGACATACTTCTTTGAAAACTATGCATTGTTTAACTGGGTGGGTATTCTGTATTTTTATTTGCTAGATCTGGCCACCCTAACTGAGCCACCCTTCGATGTGCCCACACAGATGATGGATCATTATTGATCTGTGCCCTGGAGTCGGTGTTCTGGGCTCAAGGTGAGGTGTTACCACCCACCAGCTAGTTACGTGGGCACTCTGGATCTCGGTTTTCTCCCATTTGTGCTTGAAGTAGAAGGTAATAGTGTCTTCCTCAGAGAGTGTTGAAAGGATCAAATGGGTTAATACCTGATATATACCTGGAAGGGCTTCTGGACACAGAGTAAACATTCAGCATGATGTTGTTAATAAGCTGCAGGTTTCCTGATATATAGACCAGGTAGTATCCTCTCAGCCCACAGCGCCATTGGTCATTGTATGAGAATCCAACCAGCAGGCGGACCTTCTATCTTGTGCTTCTCCCGTCCACCTGGTAAGCGTTGGGGGTCTTTGTATCCTGGAGGACTCTAGCACTATCATGAACTTATGACAAACCAATTTTTTAAAGTCACTTCCCCTAAGTAAGAGAAAGTAAATCAGCCTGAAGGGGAAAAAAATCAGAGCCTGAGAGTAGCTCTGAGCAAATGGCAAATACTCTGAAATAAACCAGCTCTGTGTTTGACCTCCGGTTCTGAACTTTACGTGTTCAAGGTTGGGGGGGGGGTGGGCAAAGGGAGTAACAGCAGAGAGAGCCAGTGTGAACGCCCAGGGGATTTCTTTTTAATGGGGCCACTCAGATGTGGTGAGGCATGAGCCAGACCAGACTCTGTCATGTTGTGACGAAGGCCTTGTGAAGCCAAATAAATAAGAGAGAGCCATGTCTCCCCTCCCTTTTATTCATGCTGATGCATCAGATAATTGAGAAAGAATTACAGGATAATTAAAAAGCTCTTCCAAATAATGCAAGGTTCAGGGAACGCAGGCAGCCGGGAATGGCAGAGGGTTAAAAAGTAAAAGATAAAGTTGTCTTGTGAAAGAGAGTGGAGTATGTGTTAATGTGGAAATCTAGTCCTGGGGGAATTTCCTTTTCTCCCAAAGACAATCACACATTCCAACAAAAGCAGGTTCTATGTAGAACTAGCTTCTGTCTAAACTCAACCATAAGCCTGAGGTCCCAAGTTGCTTGGGGTTGAAGCTATGGACAGCGTCATCACTGGGGTTCTCCCATAAGCAGCGCTGGAGGCCAGGACTTGTCGGCAGCCATGTGATTTAGGGAGGTGGTCCAGGGACTAGAAAGAGCAAAATGGGAAAAGAGAAAAAGCCAATCTCCAGGTGCAAAGCTGATATTGTGCATGGTGGTTTTAAAACATGGCTGCATGGCTTTGGACACTCCTCCCATGAGAGGTGGGTCTGTGTCCCCTCTCTCTGAGTCTGAGCGGTCTTGTTTTGCTGTGTTTCCTTCAGGATTTCCATCAAGATCAGGCCTCAAAAGCCCATGCAGGGACTAGTGAGTTCTCTCTGCCTCTTCCTGCCTCTAGCACAGCCCTTCTAAACAGCAAAGCCTTGCTGCAAAAAGTTTGAGCCTGGACTCTTTTGCTGCAACAGCTGTCTAAGTATTCCTTGCCCTTAGCTACAGAGACTGGATGAGGATAAACATGGGATTCAGTGACTCAATTCCAGGACTTCTTTTGAGACAGAAGAGTCATTTTCTCCCAGGGCTGCTGAGGGTGAGAATAGGTGCCAGGACAGAAGAGCCTGCCTGAGTAATGGGACCCACAGAGCACAAGGCAAAGCCAAGAGGTAGAAGGGGATCACTTCCTGATACCATCACTCACGTACCTGGATCCAGCGATACTTGAAGCCGTTCCCTTGGACTTTTTTAAAAGATTTTATTTATTTATTTGACAGAGAGAGACACAGCTAGAGAGGGAACACAAGCAGGGGGAGTGGGAGAGGGAGAAGCAGACTTTCCGCAGAGCAGGGCTCAATTCCAGGACCCTGAGATCATGACCTGAGCTGAAAGCAGACGCTTAATGACTGAGCCACCCAGGCGCCCCTACCTTGGACTTTTTAATGACATGCACTAATAACCCTTCTTTCCTGCCTCTTTCTTCTATTTTAGTAATTTTTATCTGGACTCTGCCTATTGCAGGCAGGATAGTCTGACTAATACAAAAACCAACTTAGCAAAGATCTGAGACATGCTATTAGATTCTAACTTACTGGTTGGTGACTCCAACTGTTAAGACCCCACAGAGAACATCCTCTTGGGTCAGAACAAATGTTGCCTTTTAAGTGGGCTGTAATACGTTCTTATCTTAGTGTTGTTCTCATTTCATCAGGACTTGGTTTGGGCCACGGTACCTTTGATGATTCCCCCCGTGTAAATCCAGTGAAGATGGGGATTTCACAGGCCGAAACAAGCCTGAAATGTATTGCCTCTTTATCATTTATCTTTTCCTATGACACAAAGAAAAATAAATACAACATGCATAATTATTAATGTTTGGCAGAAAAGAAACATAAAACTAAAATAAAAATTATCTTAATTTTTTTGAAACTTCGAAATGAGTACTATTTTATTTGGACTTGCTTTTTATGGTCCGACTGTTTTCTTCTCATCCATCATGGAATCACAAATTTAGCTTTTATTCCTTCCTAAATATTGCCTTTAATTCCCTGATGGATGCGTGTCTACTAAAGACATTTGAATGTGATACACTCAGGGTGTACAGCAATATTTCAAATATTTTCTTAAAAACTATTTTCATTTTGGCAAGATTCAGAATCCATAAACATGTTCTGTTATGCATTCTCTTACTGTTTACATATTTCCTTAAAAAAAAAAAACAGAGTGATTTTCCTTCTGTTTCAGAGTTATGTTCATGCCTTTTCTTATTTGCCTCATAGCTTGCTGCCATGTAACAAAAATCTGTTTTAAAGAAGAATAGTTCCTATCTCCTTCCTCAATCACCCCTAGGGAATCTACTAAGATGAACTCTTTTTTTTTCCTCAAACGAATACAATGGGCCTTGACAATGCATATTGTTATGTGCACACGAGAAGGAGAAAGGCCTTCAAACATTCATGTCATTCCATCCAGTGTGGTCAGGAGGCACAGTCGTGGGAAGCAGGATGGTAACCTTCCCAGGAGAGAAAGTAGCATAAGGCCAGGCCTTAGAAAGTGCTGGAGGATGATCTCGCCATTGAACCTGGAACTTTGCTTAACCTGAATAACGATGACTCCCCCTTGGTGTGACTGGCTGTGCGTGATGGAAAGAAGTCGTCCCGCGCGGGTCCCTGTGCACCTGCTTGGTTTTCGTTACTTTCCGCCCCGGGGAAAACGGCCGATTACCCCGCAGCCCGGAGCC
>NW_027681412.1:0-374 GCF_054177405.1 Leptonychotes weddellii
GACTGCCTTCGGCTCAGGTCATGATCCTGGAGTCCCGGGATCGAGTCCCACATCGGGCTGCCTGCTCGGCGGGGAGTCTGCTTCTCCCTCTGATCCTCCCCCTCTCATGCTCTCTGTCTCCCATTCTCTCTCTCAGATAAATAAATTAAAAAAAAATCTTTAAAAAAAAAAAAACATAAATAAATGGGAGTATAACTTTCCTTTTGTAAGCATCTTATAAGGATTATTTCCATTGGAAATAAGTTTGTTATTCATATATCTTTGAACCTCATTTGACCTATTGATACAATTTGATACATTATTTAAAATATCTTAATGTTAATGCTTTATTATGTTTTATTTCAGAAATGAACAGTGTTTAGTTGCATTATGAA
>NW_027681413.1:0-374 GCF_054177405.1 Leptonychotes weddellii
GAGCATCAACTTCCTGGAATTCTGTGCCAATTTCATGAGATTATAAATGTAAAGTTCTTAGCATGGCGTCTGGCACGAGGCAAGTGAGTCAAAAGAATTTAAATTTCTGCCCCCTTTTCTTCCCATCTGTGCTCACTTTAGTCTCTGTGTGTATTCGCCCTGCCACAGGAAATGATACCGTGCCTTTGCTGAAAAGTACGCATTAATAACTTGAGACATTCTCCTCAAGGTGTATGTGCCTGGAGCCTTCTTTCCCTATACCAACCTCTTTTTCTGTTTCAGCTCCACCCCCAACCATCTCGAGAATTTAAAAGATCACCTTATGACTCAATAGTTGATTTTCTAGTCTGTGCTCCGAGGACAGTGCTCCCCTC
>NW_027681414.1:0-374 GCF_054177405.1 Leptonychotes weddellii
TATTCTAAAGTTGATCTGTGGACAGGGGCACCTGGGTGCCTCAGTTGGTTAAGTGTCTGACCCTTGATTTTGGCTCAGGTTATGATCTCAGGGTTGTGAGACAGAGCTCCGAATTGGGCTCCGTGCTGGCCATGGAGCCTGCTTAAGATTCTCTCTCTCCCTCTGCTCCCCCGCTCCACCCCACTCTCTCTCTCTCTCTAAACACACACACACACACACACACAAACACAAAAACTGATCTGAGGACAATCAATGTTTAGGCAAAAGTATCCTTTTTTTTTTTTTTTAAGATTTTATTTATTTATTTGAGACAGAGAGAGCACATGAGAGGGGGGAGGGTCAGAGGGAGAAGCAGGCTCCCTGCCGAGCAGGGA
>NW_027681415.1:0-374 GCF_054177405.1 Leptonychotes weddellii
GACTGCCTTCGGCTCAGGTCATGATCCTGGAGTCCCGCATCTGGCTCCCTGCTCGGCAGGGAGTCTGCTTCTCCCTCTGACCCTCCCCCCTCTCATGTGCTCTCTCTCATTCTCTCTCTTTCAAATAAATAAATAAAATCTTTAAAAAAAAAAGATAATTGTTCTAATATTTTTTAAGTATTATGATAGTTTTTGTACCTTTAACGTGTATTAGACTTGAAAGCTAGATTTTCATCTCTGTGGTTATTTATAAAATAAGAAGGAAAACACTAAAAATAAGTCATGCAAAATGAACTGTTAAATTTTGATTAAATGGGGGCGCCTGGGTGGCTCAGTCAGTTAAGCATCTGCCTTCGGCTCAGGTCATGATCCCA
>NW_027681416.1:0-374 GCF_054177405.1 Leptonychotes weddellii
CTCCTTTTTCCTATTGCCCTGTCTCAGTCTTATGAGGACGGTTGTGATTATATTGGGCCCATCTAGATAATCTAGGATAATCTTCTCACCTCAAAATCCTTAATTATACCTGTAAACTTCTTTTATACTCACCAGGCTCCAAAAATTAGGATGTGTGGACATCTTTGGGAAGCAATTATTCTGTTTACCATGCTATTTGATAAGACAGTTCAGTTAGTTAATATAAGCAGCTTAGAAAAGGAATCAAAAATTACCAGAAATGTTCAAGGGAGTGAACTTACTCTGTATAACTGTATTTTCTTTTCTCCAGTGAAATTGTATTTTCGGAAAATGGAATTAGATACATTAATGGATGGTAGAGTCATATGGATCAA
>NW_027681417.1:0-374 GCF_054177405.1 Leptonychotes weddellii
GGTATGTGCTATGGTGAGTGCTGTGAATTGTGTAAGACTGTTGAATCTCAGATCTGTACCTCTGAAACAAATAATGCAATATATGTTAAGAAAAAAAAAAAAAGAAGAAGAAGAAGGTAGCAGGAGGGGAAGAAATGAAGCGGGGGAAATCGGAGGGGTAGACGAACCACGAGAGACGATGGACTCTGGAAAACAAACTGAGGGTTCTAGAGGGAAGGGGGGTGGGAGGATGGGTTAGCCTGGTGGTGGGTATTGAGGAGGGCACATTCTGCATGGAGCACTGGGTGTTATGCACAAACAATGAATCATGGAATACTACATCTAAAACTAATGATGTAATGTATGGGGATTAACATAAGAATAAAAAAAAAAAA
>NW_027681418.1:0-374 GCF_054177405.1 Leptonychotes weddellii
AATTTCTGACAGAAGTCACACTAATAACAGATGGTAGACTCCCTGGAAAAGTAATCATTCATTCATTTATTCATTCATGCTTCCATCCATCCATTTCCTCAACAAGTATTTATTGAGTATCCTCTATGTTCCAAGATACAATAATTTAAAGAAGAAAGAGAAGGACAAGAACAAAAACAGGAACATGAATCAGAACCAGCATAAGAACAAGAAGAACAAAAACAAGAAGGAGAATAAGTTGTCTAGTGGGAAATACTGGCAAGAAACCAGATAATTATAATTCACTGGGTTAAGTAATAGGTGTTGTGGGAGCACTTAGGAGGAGCACCTTACCCAGACTTGTTGATGAGGGGAAGGAAAAATGTGTAGGTGAT
>NW_027681419.1:0-374 GCF_054177405.1 Leptonychotes weddellii
ACCCTCCTCCCTCTCATGCTGTCTCTCATTCTCGCTCTCAAATAAATGAAAAAAATCTTAAAAAAAAAAAAAGAGATTAGACCTTAATTGTTCTCACTACAAAAAAAGAAGTGATAGGGGTGCCTGGGTGGCTCAGTCGGTTAAGCGTCTGCCTTCTGCTCAGGTCATGATCCCGGGGTCCCGGGATCGAGTCCCGCATTGGGCTTCCTGCTCAGCGGGGAGCCTGCTTCTCCCTCTGCCCCTCCCCCTGCTTGTGCTTTCTGGCTCTCTCTCTCTCAAGTAAATAAAATCTTTTCTTTTTTTAAGATTTTATTTATTTATTTGAGAGAGAGAGAATGAGATAGAGAGAGCATGAGAGGGGGGAGGGTCAGAAG
>NW_027681420.1:0-374 GCF_054177405.1 Leptonychotes weddellii
CCCTATGATCCATCTCACCCCAGATTTTCATAATTATCATTCGCTAGCAGTAGAAACTCAGTGGCAGGAAGGATAAAAGTGTATGCTCCTTGAAGGTAAGGACTTGGCATAACAAAGATGCTTGTGGTAGATTGAAAAAATGGCCACAGATTATTCTTCTCCCTCTTCCACAGCACCTTGTAATTGATGGTATAATTTGGAGTCTCTTTTTCTACTCCTTCAATCTGGCCTGGATTTGATGTTGTCAGCGGGACATTGACTAATACGAGGCAAGCAGAGACTTGAAAAGTGCTTTTCTTAGGACCGCTGGGTGTCACAGTTGGTTAAGTGTCCGACTCTTGATTTCAGTTCAGGTTGTGATCTCAGGGTTGTGA
>NW_027681421.1:0-374 GCF_054177405.1 Leptonychotes weddellii
GACTGCCCAGGATGCAGAACAATTGACTCTCACGAGCTCTGCTGGAAATGCAAAATGTTAAAACCATTCTGGAAAAACCGTTTGGCCGTTTCTCCTAAGCTACACATACACTTGCCGAATGACCCAGAAATCCCACATCTGGTTATTTCTCCAAGTGAAATAAAATCACACATCCATGGGGCGCCTGGGTGGCTCAGTCGTTAAGCGTCTGCCTTCGGCTCAGGTCATGATCCCAGGGTCCTGGGATCGAGCCCCGCATCGGGCTCCCTGCTCGGCGGGAAGCCTGCTTCTCCCTCTCCCACTCCCCCTGCTTGTGTTCCCTCTCTCGCTGTGTCTCTCTCTGTCAAATAAATAAAATCTTTAAAAAAAAAAAA
>NW_027681422.1:0-7424 GCF_054177405.1 Leptonychotes weddellii
GCTCTCTGTCATTAGCCTCATTCTCCACAAAGTTAATCATTATCTGGTTTGTCTCATATATCATGATTGATTCATTTTCCTCTTTTAAAAATGTTTATGTATTGAATGATATCATTTTCTGAATGTCTGACTTATTTATGCAACCTAATATTTATGAATTGCTTTCCTGTGCTTTCAATTTTAGCCATTCTGACTGGTGTGAGGTGATATCTCACTATGGTTTTGATTTGTATTTCCCTGTTGGTAAGTGATGATGAACATCTTTTCAAGTGTCTGTTGGCCATCTGTATGTCTTCTTTGGAGAAATGCCTCTTCATGTCTTCTGTCCATTTTTTTTTTTAATTTGGGTTTTTTTGGTGTTGAGTTGTGTTAGTTCTTTCTATATTTTGGGTACAAACCTTTTATCAGATATATCATTTGCAAATATCTTCTCCTGTTCCATACATTGTCTTTTAGTTTTGTTGATTGTTTCCTTTTCTGTGCAGAAGCTTTTTATTTTGATATAGTCCCAATAGTTTATTTTTGTTTCTGTTTCCTTTGCTTGAGGAGACATATCTAGAAAAATGTTATGGTTGATGTTAGAGAAATTACTGCCTGAGATCTGTTCTAGGGTTTTTATGGTTTCAGGACTCACATTTAAGTCCTTAATCCATTTTGAGTTTATTTTTGTGTGTGGTGTAAGAAAATGGTCCAGTTTCATTCTTTTGCATGTGGCTGTCCAGTTTCTCCAACACCATTTGTTGAAGAGACCGTCTTTTTCCCATTGCATATCCTAGTCTCCTTTGTTGAAGATTAATTGACCATATAATCATGGATTTATATGTGGACTCTCTATTCTATTCCATTGATGTATGTGTTTATTTTTGTGCCAGTACCATTAGATTGGATTACTACAACTTTGTAGTATATCTTGAAAACTGAGGTTGTTATACATCCAGTTTTGTTCTTTTTCAAGATTGTTTTGTCTATTTGGGGTCTTCTGTGGTTCCATACAAATTTTAGGATTATTTGTTCTAGTTCTGTGAAAAATGCTGGTGATTTTTTGATAGGGATTGCAGTAAATGTGTAGATTGCTGTGGGTAGTTTGGCAATTTTAACAATATTTGTTCTTCGAATTCATGAGCATGAAATATCTTTCCATTTGTGATCTCTTCTTGCTTCTACTTGTTTTGAGGGCAAAGATACCATTTTTTTTTACCTCTAGGACTTAGGACAGAGGTTTACATTTAACAGATAGGAAGGCTATAATTGCTTGTTGAATAAAACTGAATAAAACAAAAAAGAGTAGTGAGTCACCAAATTATTTCTGTGATGCACATACAAGAATTGTTAAAGACTCATGGTTAGGTGTGTGATTGTGTGTTTTTTCATGGGTGATCTGATATGAGAAAAACAGAAGAAAGAGAGCATGTGGGGAAATGTCATACCAACTTACAAGTAGGCCAAATGAAACTTCTAGCGAGTCTGTCAATTATCTTTACCAAGAAAGAAGTAGTCATTCTTTATCTGAGAGCACTTAGGGGAAAATCCTATCAATCCCTGCCTTTTCACCAACCTCAGTTGTTTGTTTGCTTGATTCCAGAATACTCCTTGGCTTCCAAAACCCCGTTGGTAGATGCCTCCTTTGCTTCCTTGCATACTGAGTTATATCTGGGTCCATGGTTCTGTGGAGTCCCCAACAGAATAGGTAGTTCATCCAAAGTCCAATGTCTGTAGAAGACAGGCAAGATTTGTAGGTGTGTGTCATTTAACAATTTAAGAAGTTATGAAAGGCCCAAGAATCCATTGGAAAAATGCTTCTGGACACTCGGGAGGGTGTAGACCTCTATTCGAATTTATCAGTAGCATTGCTTCTATGTTCTTATTTTCTCTTCTATTACTATCACAATACTCAACAACAGTAAAGTATAAAGGAGATAATCAGGTGATCTATCCATCAGCCAATTGACTTGCATTTTTATATTGATTATTGATGTCTCTGTCTATTTGTTTCTGTTTTGTTTTATTTCAGTTGGGCTATTTTCAAACCCCTTCATCTTTAACATCTTTAACTTTTCACTTCTGATTGATTCCCCAATTCTCAAACTTTGGCATACAAATGACAGATGTTTCCCCAGCTTGTTGATTCCAGATGCATGTAACAATCCTACTTTCTTCTGGACCTGACTCCTATTAACATTGATGCCTTGATACTATTCTGGTCCTTAAAAATAAGGCTCAAAAATTCCATAGTGCTCAATATTTCTCTCCCAGCCTGAGACCTTTGGGATTTAGGAAGAGACGTTAAATGAGTCAACTCACTCTTTGTGAATTATCACCTGGCATGAATTTTTGTGAAAAATAAAAATAGGGAAATAATATTTTATAATTCTGCTGTGTCAGGTGGTGCCTGGCATCATGTCTGGTCTTTCATATTCCATGGTAGACCTCCCAAGTTCCAACTGACAAGATTTCCAGGATTGAATGGGCCCACTGTTGGGTCTCCATCCCTGTTTTCTAGGTGTACCTGGCAGCAGTCCTGGGCAAAGCCACTGTCATTCACATTAGCACACAGACTCCTCCCTGAACCAGCCCATGTGCTACCTTCTGGTTATGCTGGCAGGAATTGACCTGGGTCTCTGTCAATCACAGTACTGCCCACAGTTATGGGACAGCTATGGCTGAATTTTTTAAGTATCATTTATATGCCTGTGTTTTCCACCTCCATGTTGTACATATCTTGCTTTCATGGAGTTAGTCATGCCTTTCGCCATGGCATCTGATTGTTTTGTGGCCATCACTAACCCTCTGAGATATCCCTCAGTGCTCATCAGCTCCTAGGTAGCGAATATTGGAGTGTTTGGTGGATTCCGAGTGCCTCCTTCACCATCCCTCATGGCCTGCATCCTCTTGGTTTCTCTTACTGTCATGACAATACCCTTTCTCACCCCTACTGTCTACACCAGGATATGATCCAACTCCCCTGCTCTGGCTCATGGATCAAAAGCCTTTATGCTTTGTTGGTCAGCTTGCTTCACATGGGCCTAGACTTCCTTTTAATAGTGCTTTCTTATATTCTGATTCTCAGGTCAGCAATGGCCATTGCCTCCTGCAGGGAGTCACTCAAATCTCTCACACCAGTGTGTATCTCATATTCTGACTGCCCTGATACTTTATGTCCCTGTGCTAGGCCCTTCCATTGTTCACAAGTTTGTAAGGCATTCCTCCTCCTTCACCCATATCACCAAGAGAAAGTGTCCATCCTCTTTTTACTGCTGATGAACCCTGTCATTTATAGCATCAAGACCTACCGGATCCACTGAACCACTATCAAGGTGTTCTCTCTGAAATGGGTAGAAATCTTGTGTATTCTCAGCCAGTTAATTCCCCTTCAACTAGATTAGTTGTGACAAAATCTCAGGTCCTGTTCAGTTCTAATGTCAATCCCTCACATCTATGTGAGAATCCCCTTTCTCATCTAGTTGTAAGAACTTAGTAAATGTATTCATTTTAATAGCACCCAGAGACAAACAATCAGAAAATAAAAAATCAGTCCTAGAAGAGAAATCAGTAACTTTATAAAGGAAATTGCAGAAGGAAGAGTAATTTTGGAGCAACTCTGGCCCTTACCCATTTTATGAATGTGAATACCTGAGATTGTTCTGTACTATTTGATGGCTATTAATGTGAGAGACTCCTGTCCATGAGGCTACATGACTTTCAAACAAGAATAGTAATCTCTACAAATGACATACACATGCTGTGTACTCTGTCCCTCTCTTTCATCCTTCTCTACCTCCAGCTAATGTTAGTACTGGAATAGAACCAGCCAGATAATACCAAGTTTTGTCAGAGCTGGGCATTTATCTCTTGGAGACACTATACCCCTGGCCTAATAGCTATAAAGTGGTGCTTATTGATTTGTTAATTAGTAATGTCTACTGATCCTTTCCCAATCTTGATGTTACATTTTTTATAATACTAGTAATTAAAAGAAGCAAAAGCAGGGAGGGGACACTTGAGAATTTGGATGGTAAGAGGTAAAACCTAGCAGTACAAGTGAAAACTGGAGTTACATATCTGATGAGTTTGTCTCCATAATAAATCCATCTTTAGCTTAAATAATTTTGCACAATTCTGCTTAAACTTAGTGCTCTGCTAATAGAATCCTCACCAATTATAGAATCTGGGCCATTTAATATTATTTAATATTATTAGTGTTTCCCATCCATCCTCAGGCCCTTCATTGACCTCCTGGACCATCCACATCCCTGCCTGCCCATTCCCCCACCTCATTCTGATGCCAAGCTGGCATGTGTAGTCTGCTTTCTCTTAGATGCTTGCATGACTCTTCCTTCCACTTTACTTTTATGTCTTCATCTATCAATACCAATCCTCACTGTATCCAGATCTACAGGACCTCTGCTCTTCTATGGTCTCTCTGCACGCAAAGTCCTAACACTCAGGTCAATATCAAATGTGAGGACCCCTTCAGAGGATGACCAAAGTTGTCACCAAGGCCCACTTCCAGCTCCTCTGATCCTGAAGGCTTAGAGAATTCTCATTTATGTATTTATAAAGACACCTTGTATTCATCTCCATTCTATGTTTAGATGAAGCTTGTTTGCATATTAATTTAATCAATTAATTTCCTTATTAGTGGCAATACTTTTATGGTCTTCCTAACTATATTCAGAATTAGAATGTGTGAGGGGACAAGGACCACTTCAAAGTCATTTTATTTCCAGCATCCAGCACCCACATAGGTGGTCATTGACTGAGGTAATAAAATCAGGGTATGTTGCTATTGGTAACACCGTGCTAATAACTAGAAAGGCAGAGTAGGCATCAGAGACATCAGAAAGAGGAGGAGGTGGGAGCAGGCCTCCATTCACTTCCTGGTTATGCATGCTAAAGCATCCTCAGAAGAAGAGGATGCCATAAACTCATGATAACATTGCAAGACAGCAGTGAATATAAAGCCACCAGAAGCTCCTTTTCACATTTGCCTTAGTCATATATTGAACAAAATATTACCAGTTGCTTCCTTCTAATGCAGACCATGAAAGGCACTAAGGAAGAGGCAGTGAAACTCGCTCTCCTCCTTTGGGACCTTCATGTGGGTCTCTGCTGTAAGAGGATGGAGGGAACCAGGATAAGAGTGATGGGGAGGACAAGTAATGAGACAGCAAAACATGAAGGAAAATCAGAGAGGAACAGTGGTGTCTTCAGGCAGATGAACTTAGTGGATTGAGGGTTATGAGCTTCTGGACAACTGGGAAGAGGGAGGACATTTATAAGGAAAGCTAAATAAAGACTTGATTTAAATAAAGCATATGAAAAATCTAACCCCCAAATCAAGCCTCAACTTGAATCCTTTTCTAAGGGAAAGTTAAAATTGGCAGCAGGGTCTGTTTCCCACATACTTAGCTATTTACCACCTCTCTTTTCATGGAGTCTGAAATATAGATATATTTTCCCAAGATCTGAACTATCCCCGTATTTCTTTATGTCTTAAAGGCCTTGTCCTCCCATGCCCTGTAACAACTCCAGTGAGAGATGCAGGAATAATTTAAATACACCAGTGCAATGAAAAGAAATGTTCTTTATTAGGCAGGAGCCAGGTGCTCAAAGCACTTCACAATTTCCCCATGTTCAGGTGTTAGGTTCTGGGAACTAAGGGACATTTCCTGGAAAGCAGGAAAGGAAGCTCAGTGGTATTTGTGGGCCAGGGCATTGGCCACACCAGCTACCACCTTCTGAAAGGCACCCTGCACCTGTGGGGTGAATTCCTTGCCAAAGTGGCGGGCCAGCACACACACCAGCACATTGCCCAGGAGCTGTGGGGAAGAGACAAGAGACATGTGCATGGTTAGCAGACAGACCCAGCTGAGACTCAGCATATTCCAGCCCCATCCACAGCCCCAAGCTGTGCCCCTAGAATATAAGCAGAAAGATAGCTAGATCTTAGATGTTACTCTCTATGTGATTTCAACCATATCAGCCTGATTTTACATTTAGAAATGTTTCTCTCCTGCCTTAATTCAGAACTTAAAATATCATGGCTATTCTTTCCAACTATACAAAGAAGCAATCAGATTTTATCCTCTTTGCTCTCAAAGGAAGAGACAAGGGGAAAAAGTATTAGAAAAAAAATGATTTGGAATGGATTAAATGTACTTTTTAAATAAACACTCAAAACTTTAATCAAAACAATAAAGAAAACACATTGCAGAGAACAAGAAGAAACTACTGTGAGCAAGAGGGTGAAAGAAATAAAAACAGTCCTGAGGAGTCCATACTGATGCTATTAGAATACCTCCTTCACCCTCTAGAAAGCACCTAACACCCATACCCTTTCTGGACACCATGAGCTTGACCTTAAAAAGGAAGATGAAGGAGAATATTGAGGGTCCCACAGACTCACCTTGAAGTTCTCGGGATCCACATGCAGCTGGTCACAGTGCAGCTCACTGAGCTTAGCAAAGGTGCCCTTGAGGTTGTCCAGATTCTTCAGGCCATCACTAAAGGAATTCAGCACCTTCTTGCCATGGGCCTTGACCTTGGGGTTGCCCATAATAGCATTAGGAGAGGACAGGTCCCCAAAGGAGTCAAAGAACCTCTGAGTCCAGGGGTAGACAACCAGCAGCCTGAGGGGTGAAAACAGCACAGAGGACAGGGGAGTCGGAACCTGTCAGAAACCCAGGGGACTAGCCATTTCTGCCTGTCAAGATTCCATTCCCTCTCCATAAGCCTGCCTTGCCACCTGGATACCAACCTGCCCAGGGCTTCACCACCAACTTCATCCACCTTCACCTTGCCCCACAGGGCGGTGACGGCAGACTTCTCCTCAGCAGTCAGATGCACCATGGTGTCTGTTTGTGGTCACTAGTGAACACGGTTGTCTCAGAAGCAAATGTAAGCAGCAGCTGGCCCTACTCTTCCTTTTGTGCTCAGCCCTGACCTTGCCCTCCTGGGGCTGTGAGCAGATTGGCCCAGGCCTGGGTGTGGTTCTGCAGGGTGAGGCCTGAATGGTGGCTGCCATCCCTCTCCTTGGCAGTTCTGACACCTGCTTGTGAGTCTGACTTCAGGCCCTGGTTCTCTCTCTAGGGATCTCTAGGTCTCATCTCAGCTATTTCTATTGATTTCTACTAAAATTATTCTCCTTGGCAAGTGTACTAGTACATTTTTGAGAATCACAACCTGGTAATTGAAGAGTGCCTCTTCAATTTTCTTATGAAAGGCGAAGGGGCAATTTTTCCCAAGTTAAATTTGAAACTGTGTATCCCAGGAGCAGAGTCTTGGCTTCAGTTTGGGCCCCTTTCCAAATATACAAGGCATTTTGTTCATAAGGCCAGATGTCCAGCAGGCTCTGAACAGAAAGCAAATGTCTGATCAGTGTTTCCCTTTCCTCATCCTATCCTGGGGCGTTGACACCAAAACAC
>NW_027681423.1:0-374 GCF_054177405.1 Leptonychotes weddellii
ATTAAAAGATTACTAAAATTTTAATTAAAAAATAAGCCAATTCGGGGCGCCTGAGTGGCTCAGTCGGTTAAGCATCTGCCTTCGGCTCAGGTCATGGTCCTGGGGTCCTGGGATTGAGCCCCGCATCGGGCTCGCTGCTCAGCGGGAAGCCTGCTTCTCCCTCTCCCATTCCCCCTGCTTGTGTTCCTGCTCTGTGTCTCTCTCTGTCAAATAAATAAATAAAATCTTAAAAAATAAAAAATAAGCCAATTTGCTTAAAAAGCTTTGAGAAGGAAAGAGAACAACAGAGGGAATTTAGCTGTCCGGAACTCTCTGGATATGTTAGGAAGTTTCCTAGATAAAAACTTCTGAATGTATTGACAAGTTCTATTTCC
>NW_027681424.1:0-374 GCF_054177405.1 Leptonychotes weddellii
ATGTGGGGCGCCTGGCTGGCTCAGTCAGTAGAGCATATGGCTGTTGGTCTTGGGGTCGTGAGTTCGAGCCCCACGTTGGGTGTGGAGTTTGCTTAAATGAACTTGAAAAAAATATAAAATAAAAAATAAAAAAATAGGGCGCCTGGGTGGCTCAGTTGGTTAAGCGACTGCCTTCGGCTCAGGTCATGATCCTGGAGTCTCGGGATCGAGTCCCGCATTGGGCTCCCTGCTTGGCAGGGAGTCTGCTTCTCCCTCTGACCCTCCCCCCTCTCATGTGCTCTCTCTCTCTCATTCTCTCTCTCTCAAATAAATAAATAAAATCTTTCAAAATAAATAAATGAATAAATAAAGTGTGGCCCAAAGGCTGTCCCCAG
>NW_027681425.1:0-374 GCF_054177405.1 Leptonychotes weddellii
CACAATTTTGATGTTATATTTTCATTTTCGTTGAGTTCAAATATTTTTTCATTCCTCTTGAGCTTTCTTATTTGATGCATGTGTTATTTAGAAGTGTGCTCTTTAATGTCCAAGTATTTTGGGATTTTCCAGTTATATTTTTGTTATTTATTTTTAGTTTAATTCTAATATTGTCTAAGAGCATACATTAGTGTAATTCTCTTATAGTCTGAAAGCATATGTTGTATGATTTCTATTCTTTAAATTTGTTAAGGTATTTTACAGCCCAGAATATGGTCTGTCCCGGTACATATCCAGGATCATATTTTGGAAAATACTGCTAGATTGTTGCCATCATAACAATTTATGTACTATACCAAGATGACAACTCTGAG
>NW_027681426.1:0-374 GCF_054177405.1 Leptonychotes weddellii
AGCTAGACCTCAAATCAGTAAGCTAATCTTCTATCTTAAGAAACTAGAAAGAGAGAAAACTAAACCCAAAGCAACCCAAAGTAAATAATAAAGATCAGAGCGGAAATTAACAAAACAAAAAATGAAAAAAAAAAACGAGAGAAAAATCAACAAAACCAGAAGTTGGGTTTTGAATAAATCAATAAAATTGATAAGCCTTTAGTTAGACTGGCCAAGCAAATTTTAAAAAGTGAGAAAACACTCAGATTTCTAAAATCCCGGAATGAAAGAAGAGGCATTGCCAGCAACCTTAAAGAAATAAAAAGAATTGGGCGCCTGGGTGGCTCAGTCGGTTGAGCGACTGCCTTCGGCTCAGGTCATGATCCTGGAGTCCC
>NW_027681427.1:0-374 GCF_054177405.1 Leptonychotes weddellii
CGGAAAGCTCGCAGGGAACAAAAGCCCCGGAGAGCAAACCCGAGCAGATTACTTAGCCGGGAGGGGGCAAGGGCGGGGCAATTCCGCCTCCGGCAGAGACATTTGGAAACCACGGCAACAGGCCCCTCCCCAGAAGATCAGCGAGAACAGCCAGCCAAGACCAAGTTTACCGATCAATGAGAACGGCAGAACTCCAGCGTTAGGGGACTACTGCACATAGAATTCATGGCTTTTTTACCAAGATTCTTTAGTCTTTCAAAGTTAATTTTTTTTAACTGTCTTTTTTTCTTTTTGAATTTTTCTTTTTCCCTTTTTCAACCAACATCTTATCAATCCCTTTTTTTAAAAAAAACATATTTATTTTTCATTTTTAG
>NW_027681428.1:0-374 GCF_054177405.1 Leptonychotes weddellii
GGGAGGGTCAGAGGGAGAAGCAGACTCCCTGCCGAGCAGGGAGCCCGATGCGGGACTCGATCCAGGGACTCCAGGATCATGACCTGAGCCAAAGGCAGTCGCTTAACCAACTGAGCCACCCAGGCGCCCTCTTATCTCCGATTTCTAACTGTTCCCCAAGATTGTCACATTGTTTTCGGAAATCTGAAATCAGGGCTTCTCTCTGAGAGCAGCATCCTGGACTTTCCGAGCTGCTACAGCAGGTGCCGAGGAGAGCGACGAAATGTCAAGGCCAACACCTTGACAGCAGGGGACACAGAAAAACCCCACATCAGCCAAAATAATAATCCCACTATGAGGAAATCAACAAAAAACGGATGCAAAAGAAGAAGTGA
>NW_027681429.1:0-374 GCF_054177405.1 Leptonychotes weddellii
AAAAAAAAAAAATGAATTCCTGCCATTTGCAATGACGTGGATGGAACTAGAGGGTAGTATGTTAAGCAAAATAAGTCAATCAGAGAAAGACAATTATCATATGATCTCACTGATATGAAGAATTTTAGTAACAAGACAGAAGATCATAGGGGAAAGGAGGAAAAAATGAAACAATATGAAGCCAGAGAGGGAGACAAACCATAGGAGACTCTTAATCTCAGGAAACAAACTGAGGGTTGCTGGAGTGGAGGGGGATGGGAGGGATGGGGTGGCCTGGTGATGGCCATTGGGGAGGGTATGTGCTATGGTGAGCACTGTGAATTGTTTAAGACTGATGAATCACAGATCTGTACCCCTGAAACAAATAATACAGT
>NW_027681430.1:0-374 GCF_054177405.1 Leptonychotes weddellii
AAAAGATGTTCCCACAATCCGCCCACCTCTTCTCCCTGACCATGAGCATCTAAACAGGCTAAAAGCTATCAGAAGCTTTCCGAAATTCACCAGAACACTGAACGGCCAACAGTGGGAACATTTCACCAGCCACATAAGCCACATTTAGTATCTTGATGCGTATCTGCAACTATAACACTTAACTTTAATATTTAACTATTTTTTTTTAAGATTTTATTTATTTATTTGAGAGAGAGAATGAGATAAAGAGACAGAGCATGAGACGGGGGAGGGTCAGAGGGAGAAGCAGACCCCCTGCCGAGCAGGGAGCCCGACGCGGGACTCGATCCCGGGACTCCAGGATCATGACCTGAGCCGAAGGCAGTCGCTTAACC
>NW_027681431.1:0-374 GCF_054177405.1 Leptonychotes weddellii
AGTGGTACCATTTGTCCTATAGGCCCCTGCCAAACACTGCACTGCTCCCTAGAGTAATGTAAATTTACCTTCAGGCTTGTAGCCAGAGCTGTAAATTCCATGTTTGCCGTCAATTTATTTTCAAAAGGCCTAGAAAGGGACACCTCTCAATAGAAGTATGTTTAGTGAGTTAGGAGACTCCTCTCTAGAAGTTTTCCTTTGTGACCTAGATTTTCAACTTAAACCATCGGATATACAGGATGCAGGGAGATGCTTACAAGTCAATCGCATGTCTCAGTATTGTTTCCTTGTCTATGAAGAAAAGATGGATGGAAAATTATTCAATTAAAATGAAGGATCACAGTTCTTTCTGGGCAACTGTTGATAGTGATACA
>NW_027681432.1:0-374 GCF_054177405.1 Leptonychotes weddellii
GTTCTTCTAGCTTTTAATTAGAAGCCCCTGTTACATTCAGCACACTGTTAAGAGATACCAAATAATATATCTGAAAAGTATTCCACAAAGTTTTAAACCACAACATTAATGCCTTTATTTTCATTTTTGAACCCTTGACTCTGCTCTCAAAGAGGCTCCAAAATCTAACAAGATAAAGCACATGCAGAAATAATCTAACGTAAGGCAATCTGTGCTAAGTACCATGTAAATGGTACAAAGAAGAAATGAGACAGTTGAATAGAGCAGATGCATCTGAAATGGTGGTTGTCATGCTAAGCTCTCATCAGCTATCTACTCTCCTCATTTTACAAAGCAGAAAAACAAATTAGTTTGAAGAAATTCCTCTTCTTAGA
>NW_027681433.1:0-7423 GCF_054177405.1 Leptonychotes weddellii
GAAGAAACTATCTCAAAATTTTAAAGAGAGAACAACTTATATATATATGCCAAAAATACGGGTAACTACTATGAAGGGATAGAATATGACTGTAAAAATGAAAAATAAAAATGTTTTTTAAAAAAAGGGATTGATAATATGTTGGTTGAAAAAGGGAAAAAGAAAAATTCAAAAAAAAAAAAAGACAGTTAAAAAAAATTAACTTTGAAAGACTAAAGAATCATGGTAAAAAAGCCATGAATTCTATGTGCAGTATTCCCCTAGTACTGGAGTTCTGCCGTTCTCATTGATCTGTAAACTTGGTCTTGACTGGCTGTTCTCGCTGATCTTCTGGGGGAGGGGCCTATTGCAGTGGTTTCCAAATGTCTTTGCCGGAGGCGGAATTGCCCCCCTCTTGCCCCCTCCCGGCTAAGTAATCTGCTTGGGTTTGCTCTCCGGGGCTTTTGTTCCCTGCGAGCTTTCCGTACAGCTTTGGAGGCAGAGAGTGAAAATGGCGGCCTCCCAATCTCTGCCCCCGAGGAGCTGAGAACTCCGGGCCCCGCTCCTCATTGAGCCCCCGAGAAAAGCCGTCAGTCACTCCCATCTCCCCGATCTCCGGCTGCACTCCGTGCTCACCCGGCCTGTGACCGCGCATTTCTATCTCTGGTACCCGACCCCGTGTGGAGTCTCCAAACCCAGCAGATCCCTGCGGTGCACTCCCGCGCGGCTCCTCCCGGGGGAGGAAGGTGAGTCTCCCCGGATCTGCCGCTTGTTGGGTCCCTACTGGAGGAGCAGGGGCCCGACTGTGCCGCGGATCACGGTTTATGGCAACCCTGAGCTGAGAGCCCGTGCCTGGGCTCCGCCTCTGCAGCTGGCTTCCCCGCTCCGATACCTGGGAGCTCTGCCGCACTCAGGCACCCCCGGTTTTTCTGTGACCCCGAGGGTCCTGAGACCACACTGTCCCACCAGGGTTCCACCCCCCACTTAGCCACCGGGCGGCGTCCCTCAGCAGAGCCGACTTCTAAGTTCCGATTTTGTGCTCCGCGGCTCTATCACTTGCCAGAAGCGGCCGGCAGAGGCCCCTCCCCCGCCGTCTATCCTCCTGAATATCGTCTTGGATTCACTTCTCCGCACGTCCTACCTTCCAGAAAGTGGTCGCTTTTCTGATGAGAGAGTTGTTGCTATTCTTTTCTTCAATCTCCTGTTGAGGTGTTCAGATTGGTTTGATCCCTATCCAGCTGAATTCCTGAGAGGAGCCGAAATCCAGGTCTCCTACTCCTCCGCCATCTTGCTCCGCCCCCCATCATACAAATATTATTAAAAGTACTGTGTGATATGATTACACATCTTACATGTAAAGAAACATTAAAAAGTCTAACATTGTCAAACATGAGCAAGGATACGGAGCAGTAGAGTTGCTGATATAGTACTGGAGGTAGGTGTAAATTGATAAAACCACCTTACATACAATTTGGCATTTTATTATCAAACTAAAGATGGATCTATCTTCCATCCTAGCAATTTTGATCTGAACTGGCTTACCTAGACAAATTCTCATTCATGTAGATCATAGATCATAGATCACGCACACTATATTTTTAGCAGATTTGCATGTAAAAACTAAACCCTAAAAGCAATCCGGCTCCCCATCTGTAGTAAAATGAATAAATTGTGATGTTTACACTTAATGGGATACTACACGGTAGTGAAAATGAACAAACAACTGCTATAAATATCAAAATGGATGAATTGGAAACATTGGTGAGAGAAAAATGCAAATTACAGTGGAATATACATTATTACCATTATGATTTCATTGACATAAAGGTAAAAATAATCATTTCGCTTATTTATGTGTATAAGAAGTTGAAGGATTAACACATAAGTTGGAAAGAGGAAGTATCAATCAGGGGAGGAAAACAAGACTTCAGAGGTATTGATAATGTTCTGTTTCTTAAACTGTTGGTAATGAGTGTCCTTTCTATTATTATTCTTAAAAAAATTAGTGTGTACCATGTATGTCCCGGCACCTGGAAATTTGAAAGAAATAACAATGATAAAGAATATTTTCACAGACCTCTCAGGTAAAAGAAGAAATCAATACTAAAACTACAGAATACCCAGAAAATGACAACGAAAACACTGCATATCAGAAGTGATGGGTTACAGCTAATGCAGTGCACTCATGGACTTAATTCGTACTTTTTCGTGTTATGTTGTTTTTTTTTTTTTAGTCCAGTGTATACTCTTTCAGGTTTAATGTGTATGAATTAAGGAGCTAACTCAAGAAATTAGAATTTTTCGGGGCGCCTGGGTGGCTCAGTCATTAAGCGTCTGCTTTTGGCTCAGGTCATGATCCCAGAGTCCTGGGATCGAGCCCCGCATCCGGCTCCCCGCTCAGCGGGAAGCCTGCTTCTCCCTCTGCCACTCCCCCTGCTTGTGTTCCCTCTTTCGCTGTCTCGCTCTCTGTCAAATAAATAAAAATTAAAAAAAAGAAATTGGAATTTTTCAACAAAATAAGCTAAAAGAAGTAGAATAAAGAAAATAAAGTATCCAGAAATTAATAAAACAGGAAATATAAATGGTTTCTTCAAGAGCCTAAGGTGTAATTGGCACAGCGATTGATCTTGTACCTAGAAAACACTCAAGAATCAATGGAGGATACAAGAAGGACACAATAACAACAACAGCAATAACAAAACAGCATAATGAAAAGAATGAGATCCAAGTATACTGACATATCTGGAATGATCCATAGGATGCATTGCTAATGAAAAGAATCAAAATGCAGAATAATGTATACACTCAACTTCCATTCAGGTTAAAAGATAAAATATGTGAAAAGGGTTTCTCAGTTATATGTCATTAAATTAGACATGTACCATCCTATGACCCTGCAGCCCAACTCCTAGGTATTTATCCTGGAGAAATGAAAAGTTATGTTGACACAAAAACGTGTACATGGAAGTTTTTATCAGCTGTGTTTGTAATTACCAAAAACCGATGGCATCAACAGATTAATGGATAAGTGAAATGTGTTATACAATGAACAATCGGGTAAATCTACAAGGCATTGTGCTGAGTGAAGTAGTCTCACAGGGTTACATACGGTAGGATTCCATTTATGTGATATTCTGGAAAACTATGGTGATGAAGAAGAGACCAGTGGTTGCCCGGGGTTAGGGATGCGGGGTGGAAGATGGTAGGGACGTTGTGACTTACGTAGGGATAGTATAAGGGAGTGTTTTGGGGAATGATGAAACTGTTTTGTATCCTGATAGTGGTAGCAGATACACGAAATCTATCTTAAAATTCATAGATCTGTAACCCACCAAAATAAACATTTTTGTATGATAATTTAATTACATGTAGAAAATACATTTAGATGCTTAAGTACGGAAAGTCTCTGGAAGGTTGCACCCCAAAATGCTAAGAGTAATTGCTTCCAGGGAGAGAAACAGGACAGATGGCTCAGCTCAGGGAGAGGGGAGGAATCTTAGAGCCTTTTTCTCTTTGCCCTTTGTACCTTCTGAATTTTGTATCATGCTCATGCATAATACTCAAACTTTGAATGGTAATGTACACACTGTAAAAATTAAATTTTATTCCGAGTGAAAGACTAGAGGTTACTATGAAAAATGGAGCTACTTTATTCTCATTGGTTGGACCTTGCTTAAGATTGAGAAAACAAGAGGCAGGTCTGCAAAGGTACAAGATAGAAATACACCTCCCTAAGATGTTGATCTCTCAAAATAGGCTCTTTACCAGCTTCTGACCATTTGTCACCAAAATCATAGCAGTACTCATCAAATTGGGAGTATCCCATCCTGATCTCCAAATATATTTTTGTGGTCCCCAGTTAAGGGACATAACTGGAATAATTGTTTCAGATTCTCAACTGAGAACTAATACATTCCACTCTTCAATTTAGAGACCATAATTATGACAACAAAACTATAAACAATGAGCTCCCTATACAAAGAAATTGGTGAAAACCTTTAGTCATCTCCGAATAAGACAAAAGTCTCTGTCATGGTACCATTCAAATTTCTCTTGCCCTTGAGTGTTCAAGTTCGGCTTCCCCTAGACTTCTCACTGTTCTTGCCTCATGCTGGTCTCTGCTAGGATTCTGCCATATCAAGACCTTTCTTCTTATTTGCAGAACCAGGCAAGGCCTTTATTAATGCTTTTGCTCAAGAATTATTTTAAATTCTGAATTTTTATCTGTGCTCTAGCTGAGGAATGGAGCTTTCCTCCAATTCATTCTGCAAAATGAACAGAGTAAAATGGCTTCCCTGCTTTGCTTGTAAGACCCACAGCTCTGTTTCTTGCATTCTGAGGGATTTGTCTTTGTTTTGCCAGCTGCCCCTAGATTCTGCCCCTTTGTCTTGATTTCTTGCCCAAGGAGATAATGGGAAAGGTGGTTGTACCTCATCCTTTTGGGCTGGAAAAATAGCTTCCTTTTTGTGGGTCTGAGCTGCTGTGTGCTCAACATAGCACTTCTTGCATAATCAGTAAACACCTTCCCTCCTACTGTGTCTCTTTGCTGTAAGCTCCTTTTTTTGTTGTTGTTGTTTGTTTTGTTGTTAACACTTTATAGGGTGTGAATTCATGCATGTGGAAGGTAAAACCACAGGTGAATTTTAACCCAACAAAATCCCAGGAATACATTTTAAAAGAAACAATCCAGATTATTCAGGAAGAATGTAGGCTGCAAATTACTGTTTGTAAGGAAGGAAGGACCCTAAGAATGCACCATCCTGCCAACTCTGGCATTGCTCTGGTCCTACAGGCCATATAGGGGTGGGTGTTGGAAACAACGTGGTGCTACACTTATGCAGGGTAATGATGCTCTTGCTCACAGCACATACCATGTGCCTTTAAGGTCCTTGTCTCTTGTACATGATAAATTCTAACTAGAAACAGACTACCTCCCTCCTCGCTTCTGCTCTGTGCCCAGCACCGGACTGTGTGTTTTCACATTCTCAAATTCTTGGTTTTTAGGGCAACCCTATTTTATAGATGTGGCTCAGAAGATGGGGTAACATGTCCTTCTACAGGTGGAGGGCCCCAGGATTAAAACTACCAATACCCTCCCCCACCGAGGAAGGAGGAGTTGCAAGCCACAGTGGGAACAGTCCTGGTTGTCCTTGAGAGCCAATCCTAAGTGGATGCTTAACACCTATTTGCTAAATAAATGAGAGCTGATAGTGTTTTTCCACCCCTTCAGTTGATAAAATGGCAGAACAGCCTCATTTTATAGAGAAAGGAACTAAGTTGCTGAGTGATTCACCTATAGCAATATAATTTGAATCAGATTATTTTTTTAAAAATACCCTAGACTCTTTGGCAGAGTGAGATACAATGAGTATAAATAAGGGTCGCTTCCGTATCAGGCACTGAGAAATAAATCCACACAATTCGACCTTACACTACAAGGCAGTTTGACTAGAAACCTAAGTTAGGCAAAGGATGTTAGGATAACATGTGCAGGGAAGCAAGTTGAGCGTGTAGTAGCCAAAGTGTCCAGTCCACAAGCCAGGTCTGTTAAGTAAAAAAATGGGCTTATGGGACCAATTACAGCAGCAGTAACAGCTCGCTTGTTTAGAGCATGGACCCTGGAGGCAACTCTCTGGCTTCTAATTCCAGCTCTGCCACTTAACTAGCTGTGGGACCATGGGCAGGTTGCTTAACCTCTCTGTCCCTTAGTTGACTCATATTCAAAGTACCTATGTTGGTAAGATAGATTGAGGATTAAATGAGTTAATATTTTAAATCACTTAGACTACTTCCCAGTGCATAGTAAAGGTGGTTTAAGTGCTTGTTAATAAAGCCACTTTTCAAGCATTTTTGTGTTTCTTCACAGAGACTTTATGAGGAATAATCATATGCCATTTCACAGACTTGGAAATGCAGCACAGAGGGGTCATGTAACCAACCACCCTCAAACTCCTGGGATTCCAACCCAGTAGGCTTGGCACTGAAGCCAGGCTCCACCCCCATCCCCAGCTATGCCTACCTGAAACTTTCATTAGAATCCACACCTGCAAGACCCTTCCCTTCACTAAGCAGCCGCTACTAAGACAAAACCAAGCAAAAATGGTATTTTGCATGTTCTACCTTAGCCTTGTTTTTTTTGACATACCTAAAAGCCAAAATTGAAAAGGAAACAGAAAGATAATCACACACACACACACACACACACACACACACACACACACACACAAAGGGTAATTACTGATTTTATTAAAAACATCCATCACAGAAGCACATAACCATTGTTATTTTGGGCCTGGGAATACAATGTACACTATTAAGCCATTTGATGATTAAAGATAAAAGTATGATTAAATATGTTAATGAAAGTGCTAGACTATATCAAGATGCACACCCCGCGCTGGCCTTGGAGAGAGGTTAGGCTACTTTTGTGATTCTTCTGTGAACTTTCTCTTCATCCGGGTTTTTTAGAGGGTTAGTTATTTTGTGTTAAAAAATCCTCTGGGTAATGAAATTCTTTGGGTTCCCTGGGGCCTGGCTGGCTACCCTGGCCTTCTGCCCTCTGGCTGCTGTAACAGCTCGTTTTCATCCTCTTCTTAGTGGAATTGGGAACTGGGCCCCTGGCATTCTCCTACCAATTTCCTCTATTGAGGAAAGAGGACAAAATGCAGCCAGGAGGGAACCAATATATGTCAAGGCTCAGCTTGTGGCCAGGTGTTATAGGAAGGCCTGGGTACTTCCTGTATTGAGACAGTTTTAATTTAGCTTATCTTTATCCTTATCACTATCTTGTTTTAACAGAGAAGACCAGAGCTCGGGGATGTTAAATAATTTGGTATGATAATCATTAGTGAGCTTCTCAAATATTTTTTGTTCTCCTTCTGGGTATATGATATGATTACCCTTCTCTGCTATCTTTGGTTAGGTGTATTCATGTGAGTGTAAGTGACATGTATCTCATTGAGGCGGAAGCTTAAAATGCTAGGCTATGAATCACCATGTGCTCTTTCTCTGTCACTCACTTCATCATTTTGAGCCCATGTATAATTAGGGTGAGCAGAGTCCACTTCTAACCTGCCCATGGATATATAGCATGAGTGAGAAATAAATATTTGTTGTTTTCAAGCCACTAAGATTTGGGGCTTGTTTTTACTGCAGCGTAACTGGCCTGCCCTAATTAATACACGTCAGTGTATTGAGATCCCACAGCTTGTGTGAATCCAGGAGCTGCGGTTTAAATACAGTCTTTCTTCTTTCAAAGATGTTGCCCTTTATGCTGCACCAAACTCTTATTTATTTTTTTATTATGTTATGTTAATCACCATACATTACATCACTAGTTTTAGATGTAGTGTTCCATGATTCATTGTTTGTGCATAACACCCAGTGCTCCATGCAGAATGTGCCCTCCTCAATACCCACCACCAGGCTAACCCTCCTCCCACCC
>NW_027681434.1:0-374 GCF_054177405.1 Leptonychotes weddellii
ACTGGCCCTCTGGCTGCTGCTGGCCACCTTCCCCACCCACTATCTATGTTAGGGAGTCTACTCTGGTTCTCAGAAACCCTGTATCCGCCCTGGCCTCACACTCCTCACTTTCCGTCTTGTAAACAACACATTTTCAGTCTCTGTAGTCTTGTCTGCCTCCCCACTCCCTGTGCAGCCTGAGGGCAGGGACCATGGCTGGTTCATCTCTGGAACACCAGTTCTTCCAAAAGGGCCTGGCACGAAGCAGTGCTCACTGCGTAATGTTGACGGAGCGAATGGATGGATATCAATCCCTTAGGTACTCAAAACAGGCCAAGGTCTGGCAGACAAGCTGAGGGCCAAGCAGAGAGGCAAGTTGGAAACATCCAGTGTGC
>NW_027681435.1:0-374 GCF_054177405.1 Leptonychotes weddellii
CCCACACCACCATCCTGAGCTGCTCCCTGCCAGCCTCCCCCAGGCGCCTCTCTCCACGAACCCCTGGGTTCCAGGTGTGGGCATAGGCCTCTCAATTTCTCCAAAGCGCTGAGATCATGCAAATTCATCAGGCGTCTGATTCCAGGGAAAAGATAGAGAATAAAGTGAAGCAGAATTGGCATGAGAGAGGAGACATAGGCGCGAATGCATCGGGGACTTAAAAAATCACAAGAGAATTCTACATCAACTCTGCAGAAACAAAACAGGAAACCTGGGAATGGGTATGTACCTAGCAAAATATAAATTACCTAAATTGACCCAAGGAGACATAGAAAATGAGAAGACCAATTACCTCCCACAGAGAGACTGGAAAG
>NW_027681436.1:0-374 GCF_054177405.1 Leptonychotes weddellii
CCCACACCACCATCCTGAGCTGCTCCCTGCCAGCCTCCCCCAGGCGCCTCTCTCCACGAACCCCTGGGTTCCAGGTGTGGGCATAGGCCTCTCAATTTCTCCAAAGCGCTGAGATCATGCAAATTCATCAGGCGTTTGATTCCAGGGAAAAGATAGAGAATAAAGTGAAGCAGAATTGGCATGAGAGAGGAGACATAGGTGCGAATGCATCGGGGACTTAAAAAATCACAAGAGAATTCTACATCAACTCTGCAGAAACAAAACAGGAAACCTGGGAATGGGTATGTACCTAGCAAAATATAAATTACCTAAATTGACCCAAGGAGACATAGAAAATGAGAAGACCAATTACCTCCCACAGAGAGACTGGAAAG
>NW_027681437.1:0-374 GCF_054177405.1 Leptonychotes weddellii
AACGAGTGATTTTCTTTTCTAATGAGATTTCTACTGTTTCTTTTTGGGTGTTTCTCATTTTCAAAAGAACAATATAATCAGTAAAAAAGTCAAAGCACCTTTTCAAATCTGATTGTAAATTTTCTAAGTAGGATGTGAACTTGCTAAGAGCCAAATAATATTCACATTTTGGATTTGTGGGAATCATCCCCTTTCCTGATAAAAAGTCTACCATATCTCTTTTAGATAATTCATTTTCTTTGAGGAAACAGGGCATGAGCTGGAGAATCTGAATAGTGTAAAGACCAACTTTTATTTCACCCAGGAAACCGGCCGTGTTGTATGTGTCGTATTTTCTTTGCAACTTCTGTGGTGCCCAGGCCTCCGTTTCATAG
>NW_027681438.1:0-374 GCF_054177405.1 Leptonychotes weddellii
GGCTTGAACCTGTCCCCAGCCACCCGCGTGGTCTGTACCAGTCGGACACAAGCCCCACCTTGGCACTCTCCCCTCCTCTGTCCCCACTGTCCCTGCCCCGTCCAGGCCTCCTCATCCTGCAATGGCTTTTTCCTCTCTGACCTTCAGTCCATCGTCCCTTGGCCCGGGTGGTGACCCTCCTAAAACCTGGATCTGACCATGTGTCTCTCCTGCTTAAAATCCTTCTGCAGCTCCCCATTGCCTCTGCTCAGCCTTGTAAGCAAAGCTGTTCCCAGCTGACTCCAACCTGTTTTCACAGTCCTGCCTCTCCCGAGCCCCGAGTCCTTTGTGTCCATAGCCACTTTTGAGTACCTTCCATGTGGCAGTTCATAAAC
>NW_027681439.1:0-374 GCF_054177405.1 Leptonychotes weddellii
AAGTAACTTGACCAAGATCACAAAATTAATGAAGACTGGAGTTGTTTAGATTCAGATTTGGTCTGTCTTGAATCCAAAACCTATCCTTTTTGGGGTGCCTGGGTGGCACAGTTGGCAAAGCACCCAACTCTTTATCTCAGCTCAGGTCTTGAATCTCAGGGTGATGAGTTCAAGCCCCAAGTTGGGTTCCATGCTGGGCGTGGAGCCTACTTAAAAACAACAACAACAACAACAACAACAAAAAACCCACCCTTTTCATTATCATCCTATTCTAGAACTTGTTACTCACCTTCTCCACTAGTTTCTCATAAGAAGTTATATTTTGGCCTACCCTTGGCTGCTCAACAGAGCTCTCTGGATATTATATGTCATAC
>NW_027681440.1:0-374 GCF_054177405.1 Leptonychotes weddellii
ACAATATTAGAATTAAACTAAAAATAAATAACAAAAATATAACTGGAAAATCCCAAAATACTTGGACATTAAAGAGCACACTTCTAAATAACACATGCATCAAATAAGAAAGCTCAAGAGGAATGAAAAAATATTTGAACTCAACGAAAATGAAAATATAACATCAAAATTGTGGTATGCAGTGAGAGTAGTGCTTAGAGGGGAGTTGAGAGCATTGAATGAATATATTAAAAATGAATAAAGATTTAAAATCAATAATCTAAGCTCCAATCTTAGGGAACTAGGAAAAGAAGAGCCAATGAAATTCAAAGTCAGCAGAAAAAAAGAAATAATAAATAATAGAGTAGAAATAGTTGAAATTGAAAACAGGAAAT
>NW_027681441.1:0-374 GCF_054177405.1 Leptonychotes weddellii
AACCTTAAAAGCACCAACAATCCATTTAAATTTGATTTCTTAGCTACCTGCATGTTAATGAAAGATGGAAGAGAGGAACTAACTTGGTCTTACAAGCATCAAAAAAGGTGATACTTTGGATATAGAAATATCTTGAGAAAGGAATACAGTAGCTCAACAGAAGATAGTTTCACTTGTCCAAGAGTGAAAATATTTCAGACATGGAGAGAGGATTCATTTCTAAGATTTTATACAGAAAAAAAATCAGGCACAATTTGTGTTAAAATGGATTTTAAATATAAAGGACATATGAATGAACCATATTCATTCCTTCATTTAATCAGATTTATTGAACATATATGATTCAATATAGCAGTAAACAAAGCAGGAAAAAA
>NW_027681442.1:0-374 GCF_054177405.1 Leptonychotes weddellii
AAAAAAAAAAAAAATTTTGCGAGTCTAAAATTTCTCAATGGAAGTCCTTCATAAATGTTCAGTAAAGAACAAATTGTACATGGGCGGTCTATTTCAGTTTGATTATTTCAACCTGTTTAAAAACAAAATTCAACCTAGTGAACTTTAAGATCTAACCGCTTTATTAAGTGACTCGAGAATCCCAGAGCATTCCTGTCTAACAAGTAGAGGGGAGCCCCAAGGAGCTGTACAAGATGGAAGGTTTTTATAAGAAAGGAGGGTGGGACAAGAAGTTATTAGCAAAAGAAAAGAAAGGATTGTTTCAGGCAAGGTTATTGGGCCCTTAGGGGGGACAAGCAGGGGGTCTGATTAGGTGGATTACCTGACCAGAAAAT
>NW_027681443.1:0-374 GCF_054177405.1 Leptonychotes weddellii
AAAAGAAAGAAACTACTCAGGTGGGGTGGCTGGGTGCCTGAGTTGTTTGAGGTGCTGCTGACTCTTGATTTTGGCTCAGGTCCTGATCTCAGGATGGTGGGATTGAGCCCCACCTGGGGCTCTGTGCTCAGCAACGAGTCTGCTTGTTTCCTCCCCCTGCTTGCACTCTCTCTCCCCTCTCTCTCTCTTAAATAAATAAATAAATAAGTAAAATCTTAAAAAATGTACTGAGGCTTTTCTCACAATTGAAACAAATATTTATGGGCATTAAGCTTTTAAATCACAAACCTTTCCCATAACACACAGTGCTGCACTGCATTAGGGCATGACCTTTTAAAAATTTAGAGAAAAAAAAATCAGAGGAGGACTTCTGC
>NW_027681444.1:0-7422 GCF_054177405.1 Leptonychotes weddellii
TCTAAAATATATAAAGAACTTCTAAAACTCAATACCCAAAAAACAAACAATCCAGTTAAAAAGTGGGCAGAACAGACATTTCTCCAAGGAAGATATCCAGATGGCCAACAGACACATGGAAAGATGTTCAACATCACTGATCATCAGGGAAATGCAAATCAAAACCATGATGAGATATCACCTCACACCTGTCAGAATGGCTACAATCAACAACAAAAGAAACAACAGATGTTGGTGTGAAAGTGGAGAAAAGGGAACCCTTTTGCGCTGTTGGTGGGAATGCAACCTGGTGCAACCATTGTGAAAAACAATATAGGGGTCCCTCAAAAAGTTAAAAATAGAACTACCCTACAATCCAACAATTGTACTGTTAGGTATTTACCCAAATAATACAAAAATACTAATACAAAGGGATACATGCTTCTCGATGATTACAGCAGAATTATCTATAATAACCAAATTATGGAATCTGCCCAAGTGTCCACCGATTGATGAATGGATGAAGAAGATGCACTATATATATACAATGAAATATTATTCAGCCATAAAAAAGAATGAAATCTTGCCATTTACAACAACATGGATGGAGCTAGAGAGTATTATGCTAAGTAAGTCAAAGACAAATACCATATGATTTCACTCATATGTGGAATTTAAGAAACAAAACAAATGAGCAAAGGGGGGAAAAAAGAGAGAGAAAGAGGTAAACCAAGAAACAGACTCTTAACTACAGAGAACAAACTGATGGTTACCAGAAGGGAGTTGGGCAGGGGGATGGGTTAAACAGGTGATGGGGATTAAGAAATGCACCACTGTGATAAGCACTAGGTGATGTATGAAAGTACAGAACCACTATATTACATACCTAAAATGAATATTACACTGTATGTGAACTAACTACAATTTAAATAAAAACTTTTAAAAAGAACATACAAAATAAAGTTTATGCCCACTTGCTTTCAAAAAGCTGCTTAAATAAGATGAAGCAAATTAAACATCTGGAAATTTTTTTTTTTAGTCTACTTTATCCCTAATGTGGGGCTCGAACTCATGACTCCAAGATCAAGAGTCCCATGCTCTACCAACTGAGCCAGCCAGGTGCCCCACTTCTGGAAATTTAAATCGACCTCAGTAACTAATACCCTGGGAGTAGTCAAGGACCCACTGCAATCTCTCCCACACCTTTAGGAACTTAATTGTATCTGATTTACTACTATCTGCTCTAGGTTTCAAACCTAGAAGCAGTAAAAACTGTTCCCTTTTCCTCCCCCAATAAAGCCTAAGAGAAAAAGAACTCCTCCAAAAGGAGAAAATCTTTTCCAATTCACGTGTGCCTCATTTTGATTTAAGAAGCCATATGATCCGGGGCGCCTGGGTGGCTCAGTTGGTTGAGCGACTGCCTTCGGCTCAGGTCATGATCCTGGAGTCCCTGGATCGAGTACCGCATCGGGCTCCCTGCTCGGCGGGGAGTCTGCTTCTCCCTCTCCCACTCCCCGTTTGTGTTCCCTCTCTCGCTGTGTCTTTCTCTGTCAAATAAATAAATAAAATCTTAAAAAAAAAAAAAAAAAAAAAGAAGCCATACGATCCAAACCTGTCCTTCCTTCTTAAACTGTGTCTCTTGGTTTATAGTACCATCATCTCCCAAGCCAGAAAACTAAAAGTCATTCTAGATTCTTTCATTTTTCTCAGGATAGTCTCTACGTTTCATCAATTCTACTTTTTAAACAATTCTATTTATTCTCACTACTACTACCTTATCTTAGGCTTTTGGGGGGGTTCTCTTTTTTAATGATTAGAAAATTAAATAAAAATACAATGTCCAGTTACAAATATTAAGTGGGTGTGGATGCAGAACTAGGGATCAGTAGTTAAGATTGGCTAATAGAGGGGCGCCTGGGTGGCTCAGTTGGTTAAGCGTCTGCCTTCAGCTCAGGTCATGATCTCAGGGTCCTGGGATCAAGCCCCTTATCAGGCTCCCTGCTTTGCAGGGAGTCTGCTTCTTCCTCTGCCTGCCACACCCTCTGCTTGTGCTCTCTCTCTCTCTCTCTCTGCCTCTGTCAAATAAATAATATATTAAAAAGAAAAAAAAGGGGCGCCTGGGTGGCTCAGTCATTAAGCGTCTGCCTTTGGCTTGGGTCATGGTCCCAGGGCCCTGGGATCGAATCCCTCAGTCGTTAAGCGTCTGCCTTCGGCTCAGGTCATGATCCTGGGATTCTGGGATCGAGCCCTGCATCGGGCTCCCCGCTCAGCGGGAAGCCTGCTTCTCCCTCTCCCACTCCCCCTGCTTGTGTTCCTGCTCTTGCTATCTCTGTCTCTGTCAAATAAATAAAATCTTCTAAAAAATTATATTAAAAAAAAGAAAAGACTGGCTAATACAGGGGCACCTGCCTAACTCAGTTGGTGGAGTGTGGGACTTTTGATCTCGGGTTGTGAGTTCAACCCCCAAGCTGGGTGGTAGAGATTACTTTAAAAATCTTTTAACTCGGGGCGCCTGGGTGGCTCAGTCGGTTAAGCGACTGCCTTCGGCTCAGGTCATGATCCTGGAGTCCCGGGATCGAGTCCCGCATCAGGCTCCCTGCTCGGCAGGGAGTCTGCTTCTCCCTCTGACCCTCCTCCCTCTCATGTTCTCTGTCTCTCATTCTCTCTCTCTCAAATAAATAAATAAAATCTTTAAAAAAATAAATAAAAATAAAAATCTTTTAACTCTAAAAAAAAAAGGGGGGGCTCCTGGGTGGCTCAGTCATTAAGCGTCTGCCTTTGGCTTGGGTCATGGTCCCAGGGCCCTGGGATCGAATCCCACATTGGGCTCCTTGCTCAGTGGGGAGCCTGCTTCTCCCTCTCCCACTCCCCCTGCTTGTGTTTCCTCTCTCACTGTGTCTTTCTCTGTCAAATAAATAAAATTAAAAAAAAAAAAGTGGCTAATACAATGTCTCTACTGCTAAAACAAAATTAAATTTACAGTGGAAATCTCCATGAGTCCACATGAATTCTGCACACCAGGTCTCCATCTCCTCGCTTCTTCCATATTTTTCTTTTTCACCTTAGGCTTTCATAGTATCTTTCATCTGTACTGAAATAGCCTCCTAACCAGTTTCTCTTCTTTAATCTCATTCTCCTCCAATCCATATATCACTTTTGCAGCTAATATATTCTTTTCCCTACTTAAAACCAGTCAATGGCTCCCCAACCTATAGGTGTAGCATTCAGGGCTCTTCATGATTTGGCCTTCACCCTCTCTCCAGATTCATCTACCACCACTTCCCACCTCATACATCATGTTTCAACAAAAGTGAATTACTTACAGTTCCCAAAATACACCAAGGTGTTTCAACAATCCTGTGCATTTATCCAGGCTGTTACGTCTCCACTACCCCAGCAGTAAACCAATCATTCCCTCTTCACTTTCTATATTTTTCTATTACTACAGTTAAAACATTCATTCAACCCACATTTACGGAGCACCTCTATGTGCCAGAGTGCTAGGTACTAGAGATCCAACAGTTAATTATAGTCCTTATCCTGATGGAATTTATAATCTAATGAGGACTAAAGACATTAAACAACTGATAATAAATGTGGTTAAGGATTACAAAGGAAGTAATACAGTATATAATGGAAATGTGTATTAGATGGAAGCCAGGAGAAAGGGAGGGAGTTATAAAGAGAAATACTACACGCATTTGTTTACACGTTGGTATTCCTCAATTAGTCTGAGCTTTTTTTTTAAATGTTAGTTCATGTCTTTTATTATTAACCCATATACAATTACTTGTCTTCTGGTTTGTTGAAGCAATAAGTCAGACAACATTTGCCACAATAATGTCTGTCGAAGTGGCTAGCCATGAAAATTCCAGCAGCATGCTCATCTGAAGGGCACGCCCGATGAAGGCGACTGATTTTGCCATTCTTATAGTATTTCAGGATGGCCAGTTTAACCTTCTTTCTCTTATGCTTATTCTTCCTGGGAGTGGTATAAGACTTCTTCCTTTTCTTAGCACCACCACGAAGTCTCAACACAAGATGAAGAGTGGACTACTTTTGAATGTTGTAGTCAAAGTGCGTGCCTTTGCTGAGATCAGTCCCTGCTCATCAGGAGGAATTCCTTCCTTATCCTGAATCTTGGCCTTTACATTTTCTATTGTATCTGAGGGTTCAACCTCAAGAGTGATGGTCTTCCCCGTAAAGGTTTTCACGAAAATCTGCATCTTAGAGGCAGTTCCACCGCAGATGGCAGATCGGAAAGGAAAGCCTAGTCTCAGCTTCTTAAAGACCAGAATTATGCCATCTTTTATCAATAGCCAGGACAGTAAATAGTAATGTACAGTAATGTGCATTGATTGTTTACAAAGATGGCTGCCCTAATCACTGAGGTCAGGTGAATGCAATAATCTTAATGGCCAGGCCATTAAGCCAAGTCCTGAACTAATAATGTCTGAACTAAAGCGCGCAAACAGGCAAAGGAGAGAGTTAAAGGGAGATGGATACTCCTGGAAAAGGGAAGAATAAATTTGAGAAAGGGAGGAAAAGACAAAAAGAACGAGACCATTCAAATTATGAGTTTGGCAAGTTTTAAAAAAGAAAAGGAAGTCTGGGATTAACCATGCAAAGACATTGATCAAAAATGGAGAAATCAGATTTTAAGTAGTATTACAGTATGGTATGAATGTTATCCCCTTTGGCATTTTTGAGAGGCTGGAATAAAGATTTAAATTACTTTTCAACCTAACTGAAATGTTAGGCTGGTGCTTCCTCTGAATGGAAGAGAGGAGATATATCACAAAACATTCCAGGTTAATAATGAAAATAAAAGAACAATAGATACCTGCACTAAGGGTCTTACATGTACTAATTCATATAATTCTCTCAATAGCCTTACAATGGGGTTAATATTCTTCTTCCTGCTATACAGATTAGGAAACTGTCCAGGGTCACAAACTGTAAGTAGACAGGGCTAGAATTGGAAATTCAAGCAGTCTGAGTCTAGAGCTCCCAAAGAGTGAGCAACACTTCCCTATTTTATAGCATTCTCTATACTCAAGCACTTAAGCATTACACTAATAAAACCACATAAATATAGTTTAATTATTCTAAAATACCAACAACTTTAGCATATAAAATAAAATGAAACATGTATGGCATGACTTTAATTCTCTTTAATTTCTTCTCCCCTTGGGGTACCTGGCTGGCTCAGTCAGTAGAGCATGCGACTCTTGATCTTGGGGTTGTGAGTTTGAGCCCCACCCCTTTGGGTATAGAGATTAGTTAAAAATAAAATCTTTTAAAAAAAAATTTCCTCTCCCCTTCAGAGCCCACCATAGAAACTAAGAACCTTTTTTTTTATATATAAGATTTTATTTATTTATTTGACAGAGAGACAGTGAGAGAGGGAACACAAACGGGGGTGTGAAAGGGAGAAGTAGGCTTCCCACTGGGCAGGAAGCCCGATGAGGGGCTCAATCCCAGGACTCTGCGATCATGACCTGAGCTGAAGGCAGATGCTTAACAACTGAGCCACCCAGGTGCCCCAGAAACTAAAAACCTTAAGATAGCTTCCTTTCCAAAGTTACTTTTGAAAGTAAATTATAGTACAGTCCAGATTTATACAGTAATGTTCATAAAAGTAACTCATGACTAGGTCTTTATCAAGTAACTAACTCCACAGATTATGCTGCTTTACACCCAGATGTCAGAGATCAGAAATCATAACACTTTAAAAAAGAGAAAAATGGGGCACCTGGGTGGCTCAGTCAGTTAAGCATCCAACTATTGGTTTCAGCTCATGGTCTCAGGTTCCTGCGATCTAGCCCTGTGTCAGGCTCCGTGCTCTGCGGGGAGTCTGCTTGAGATTCTCTCTCCCTCTCCCTCTGTTCCTGTCCCCCAAGCTTGCTCTCTAATAAATCTTAAAAAAGAGAAAAATACATTAAAAAATATAAAAATGGTTTGGCATTATTTTAAAAGTTAAATCTTTTAATTATTAAACCATATGGTGAAATATAAAGCTAAGAAATTATATATAATATAACTAATAATAATGTTCAGAATCCAGCTACTTTTTTCTACCTCTGGAGCTTCCACCCTTGTCCAAGGCACCATCATCCCTCAGCTTGTTTACTTCAGTAGCCTCCTAACCACTTTCTCCACTTCCACCTTTTCCTATCCTCCACCAGCAGCCCGAATGATCCTTTTAAGCCAAGGATCATAATACATCACTGTTTAATACACTTGGATGGCTTCTCATCTCAGTCAAGTTTTTAAAAGCCAAGTTCTTACAATGTCCTATATGGTCTTCCCTGCCACCCACATTACTTGTTTTCATTTTTTTTAAATACATATCACATTTTTTTTAATTTTAATTTATTTAAATAATCTCTACACCCAACAAGGGCTCGAACTCATGACCCCAAGAGCAAGAGTCACATGCTCTTCTGTCTGAGCCAGCCAGAGGCACCTACTCATCTTCATTACTTTTCCCTTATTCCACTCCAGCTACACTAGTCTCCTAGATGATCCCTGAACACAAGACAGAGATGCTCCTTCCTCATAGTAAGCCATCTGGTATTCCCTCCACCTGGCACATTCCCCAACCTCACACTTCCCAAAGATCTATGTGCCTTGCTCCCTTACTTCAAGTCAGGCCCTCCCTGTCCTCCTATTTAAAATAGTACTCCTTTTTTCCATCTGGGCTGCCGACATGCCATCCAGACTGAGGAAGACCCAGAAACTTCGGGGCCATGTGAGCCACGGCCGCATCGGCAAGCATCAAAAGCACCCAGGAGGCCGGGGTAATGCTGGTGGCATGCATCACCACGGGATCAACTTCGACAAATATCACCCAGGTTACTTTGGAAAAGTTGGTATGAGACATTACCACTTAAAGAGGAACCAGAGCTTCTGCCCAACTGTCAACCTTGATAAACTGTGGACCTTGGTCAGTGAGCAGACACGGGTAAATGCCGCCAAAAACAAGACTGGAGCTGCTCCTATCATTGCGTGGTGCGATCAGGCTACTACTAAGTTTTGGGAAAGGGAAAACTCCCAAAACAGCCTGTCATCGTGAAGGCCAAATTCTTCAGTAGAAGAGCAGAGGAGAAGATTAAGGGTGTCGGGGGAGCCTCCGTTCTAGTAGCTTAAAGCCGCATTGGGGGGGGTTCATTAAATGCTAACAAGTGCTTTTAAAAAATACAATGAAATAAAATAGTACTCCTTGTGTTGTTGATTGTAGTCATTCTGACAGGTGTGAGGTGATATCTCATCATGGTTTTGATTTGCATTTCCCTGATGATCAGTGATGTTGAACATCTTTCCATGTGTCTGTTGGCCATCTGGATATCTTCCTTGGAGAAATGTCTGTTCTGCCCACTTTTTAACTGGATTGTTTGTTTTTTGGGTATTGAGTTTTAGAAGTTCTTTATATATTTTAGA
>NW_027681445.1:0-374 GCF_054177405.1 Leptonychotes weddellii
ATTTCCCTTAGCATAATACCCTCTAGTTCCATCCATGTCGTTGCAAATGGCAAGATTTCGGAGGTTTTTTGATGGCTGCATAATATTCCACTCTGTGTGTGTGTGTGTGTGTGTGTGTGTGTGTGTGTGTGTGTGTACCACATCTTCTTTATCTATTCATCTGTTGATGGACATATTGGCTCTTCCATAGTTTGACTATTGTGGACATTGCTGCTATAAACATTGGGGTGCACACACCCCTTCGGATCACTACATTTGTATCTTTGGGATAAATACCCAGTAGTGCAATTGCTAGGTAATAGGGTAGCTCTATTTTCAACTTTTTGAGGAACCTCCATACTGTTTTCCAGAGTGGCTGCACCAGCTTGCATTCC
>NW_027681446.1:0-374 GCF_054177405.1 Leptonychotes weddellii
GTTTTTGTTCGGTGGCTTCCGTACTTCTTTGCTGGATTTTGCATGAAAAAACATGCTCTTCTTAGGCATTGGTAGGAAAAGTGACAAGAGAAAGGCCACAGAGACGGAGACCAAGGATATGACGTTGAGGTAAAAGTACGATAGGCTGGCCAGGGACACCAGGAGCTGGGCCAGCACCGAGGCCGCCGTGTAGGCCACCAGCGTGATGCTCCTGCAGTAGCCGCTCACTTTCTGGTAGTGTTCGGGGCTGACCACGCTGTAAATGTAGGCATAGTAGGCCACCTCAGTGGCGGTGACCATGCCATAGAAGAACTCCAGCACCTGCATGGCCTTCACTCCCTGGCCAAATACAAGCAGCAGCCAGGTGATGATGA
>NW_027681447.1:0-374 GCF_054177405.1 Leptonychotes weddellii
ATAGGACATGAAAGGATGTGTCCTGAAAGACAGGTGATGAAGCATTTTTAAGGAGGGGATGATCAACGGCGTCCTTTGACTAAGATGAGGGCTGGGGATTGACAGTGACCTTGGTAAGCTGGTGGCTGTGGTTTCAGTGCAGTAGTGGGGGCAAAGTCTGGATCGGATGGGGGTGAAGAGACCAATGGGTGTGTGTGTGTGTGTGTGTGTGTGTGTGTGTGTGTGTGAAATGAAGAAGACAGACACAGATAACACCATTGATGGGCTTCTGCTCTGAAGACAATGGGAGTGGTAGGTAGGAGAGCACTTTGCTTGTTTGTGTTGCAAGAGAAAAGATATTACTGGGTGTCTTTATGGTGATGGGAATGTTGGGA
>NW_027681448.1:0-374 GCF_054177405.1 Leptonychotes weddellii
CTGCTGACAACTCACACCCCCGCCCCCGCCCCTGCCCCTGCGGCCGCCCCCGCCCCTGCTGACGCCACAAAGCCCTGCTCCCCCGTGGCCATCGCTCCGATGGTCTTCAGCGCGCAAACGCAGGCTTTCCGGGGCGCTGTTTGCGCGCTTGGCTGCGGACGCCCTTCGAGGTGCAGCCCGCGGCCCCCTCCCCGGTGAGTACCAGTCCCTCAAGACCCCGAGGCCGGCGGGTGGTCACCCGGTGGGCGCTGAGGCTCAGGTCGGGACCGCGTGCACTGCCGGCCCAGTAGCAGACCCCGCTTTGAAGACGGTTACAAAGTGGAAGCAGAGGGCGAACTACTTTCCCCAGCCCACCCCCGCATTTACAGAGGAGC
>NW_027681449.1:0-374 GCF_054177405.1 Leptonychotes weddellii
ACTCCTTCCCAGTGACAAGCTCCCCGTGACGCCCTCCCTGTGATGCCCTCCCTGTGACGTCCTCCCTGTGACGTCTTCCCCATGACACCCTCCCTGTGACGCCCTCCCTGTGACTCCTTCCCGGTGACGCCCTCCCCGTGACGCCCTCCCTGTGACGTCCTCCCTGTGACGCCCTCCCCTGTAATGCCCCCCTGTGAACGCCTGCCCCAGTGACACCCTCACTGTGATGGCCCCCCCAGAAGGCCCCTCCACACACGTCTGGTCTAAAGCAGTGTCTCTGATGACAATAAAGCCACCATCTAGCTCCCCTAAGTGTTGGTCTGCAGGCCACCGAGGACCCCACAGCCTCCGACCCCGAGACACTCAGGATCGCC
>NW_027681450.1:0-374 GCF_054177405.1 Leptonychotes weddellii
TCGTTACAGCAGAAAGGATACAGCGCTGGCATGATTTATACCAACAAAGACGGCTACGCACCGCATCACACTGGACCACTCTCTTTTAAATTTATGTGGTTCTCCTAGATGCCTGTCAATGCAGGGGTATAATAACCCAATCACAGCTGTGGAAAAAAGGAGAAAAAAAATTAAGTCATCTCCAATGCTGTACCGGCAAAACTTAAGCTAAAAGAGTCACTACAACCCCCACAAGCATTTGAAAGATTGTTTCAGAAGCTCTCCAAGTTACTTAACATCAATCACCCATATTTTTAAACTTACCTCCCCAAAGGAAAAAAAAAGAGGTAACACCACTGCAGAAAGCACTGCAAATGATTACAACAGTATTCCAA
>NW_027681451.1:0-374 GCF_054177405.1 Leptonychotes weddellii
AGTTAGACACGCCTGCAAGGCAGCCAAATTTGTGGGATTGACTGGCTCTTTCCATGCCAGGGAACCCAAGCTCAGACAGACTCTGACCGCTTTATAAGAGTAATATTTTTCACTGGGGTGAAGCATTTTCCAGGATTGTCCCAGTGTTTTTGGCATCGGGATACCTTGCAGACACATCAAGCATCATGTTCTCTTTCCAGGTCTTTTTCTGTGGATAGCATTAGGAAACCCAACCCTCGGCTTTCTTTTTATGTTTCTCTGTTTCCTTCCACCGTGATGCAAAGCAGTAATGCAGTACCTGCTGTTAATTCCAATTTTTTTTATTTTTAATTTTTTAATATTTTATAATTCTTATATTTTTAATTTTTTAATAT
>NW_027681452.1:0-374 GCF_054177405.1 Leptonychotes weddellii
AGTTAGACACGCCTGCAAGGCAGCCAAATTTGTGGGATTGACTGGCTCTTTCCATGCCAGGGAACCCAAGCTCAGACAGACTCTGACCGCTTTATAAGAGTAATATTTTTCACTGGGGTGAAGCATTTTCCAGGATTGTCCCAGTGTTTTAGGCATCGGGATACCTTGCAGACACATCAAGCATCATGTTCTCTTTCCGGGTCTTTTTCTGTGGATAGCATTAGGAAACCCAACCCTCGGCTTTCTTTTTATGTTTCTCTGTTTCCTTCCACCGTGATGCAAAGCAGTAATGCAGTACCTGCTGTTAATTCCAATTTTTTTTATTTTTAATTTTTTAATATTTTATAATTCTTATATTTTTAATTTTTTAATAT
>NW_027681453.1:0-374 GCF_054177405.1 Leptonychotes weddellii
AATAGAGGCCTTTGTAAACACGGGGGGAGGGTGGCTGCTACATCCAGAACAGTGAACAGGCCTGGCTCCACTCAGGTGATTCCTAGAACTTGGGGAGGCCCTGTCCTGCCAGCAGTGTGACAGGGTCAGATTTCAGGACCTCCATGCCTCTCTAGCTTTGCACATACACAGAGACAGAATCTCCCTTAGACTCTAGCAACCAGCACCTCCCTGCCTTGTACCCCTACTTTATCTTTTTTAAGATTTTATGTATGTATGTATGTACTGAGAGAGAGAGAAAGAAAAACAGGGGAGAGGGAGAGAATTTCAAGCAGACTCTGCCCTAAACACAGAGCCCAACACAGGGCTCCATCTCACAAACCTGAGATCATGAC
>NW_027681454.1:0-374 GCF_054177405.1 Leptonychotes weddellii
ACAGTGTAGGAGGGTTCCCCTTTCTCCGCCTCCTCACCAGCATCTGTCATTTCCTGACTTGTTAATTTTAGCCATTCTGACTGGTGTGAGGTGGTATCTCATTGACTGGTGTGAGGTGGTATCTCACTGAGGTCAATCAGAGAAAGACATGTATCATATGACCTCACTGATATGAGGAATTCTTAATCTCAGGAAACAAACTGAGGGTTGCCGGAGTGGAGTCAGGGGAGGGATGGGGTGGCTGGGTGTTAGACATTGGGGAGGGTATGTGCTATGGTGGGCTCTGTGAATTGTGTAAGACTGTTGAATCACAGACCTGTACCTCTGAAACAAATAATACATTATATGTTAAAAAAAAAAGAAGAAGAAGATAG
>NW_027681455.1:0-7422 GCF_054177405.1 Leptonychotes weddellii
CTGGTCTTGAAGGTTAGACAAGAATTAACTTTATCTCTAGTACAATTACCTAGGCCAGAGATTGATTGCTTACCGCAGAGGGATCGTTTGTGCACCTGAGAGAGTGGCTTCTGCACGGGAAAGACCAGCAGTTCCTAAACAGCCACTTATGTGCTGAACGTTCTGTTATTGATGACACAACTGCCGGGAGCCCTTCCAGAGACGTTAGTTTGGGTCTAACCCCCACCCCCAGGGTAAATGTGTTGAATTTTACGTCACATTTGATCTGAGTTGCTTGTGTTTGAGAAAAGAGCCCACTGTAACTTTTCCTATAGATTATGTCATAAACAGGAATATTTTCCTTTTGTTTTCTCTTATTTGTCTTTCTCTTAAGTCTGTACTTAGTTATGTAACTTTATTTCAGGTCTGACTAAATGGAAAATCTAGGAGCTAACCACAGAGTTGGAAGTTTTTGGGGGTTCTGAGCTCCTCAGGATCTAAAAGGAAACCCCTAGGCTCTGATTCCTGAGGTCCCCGAGCTAGTCTGTGGTGCAGTGCTCTCCTGTCATGACATTCTCACAAGTCTGCCAAAGAATGAGAAAGTGGGGGCAGTGTGTAGGTGGTTCTTTATTCAGCTAAATTTATCCAGTCTAGACTCGACATCCCAAATACATAGTCGATCCATATTTGTTTCTGTCAGTGGTAGAGAAAAGAAAGTACCACTTTGCAAGATGGTCCACTCCCTTGTTGGTCAGCTCTATCTTTTAGAAACGTCTTTTATATCAGGTCAAAATGCACCTTCCTGAAATTTCTTGCCATGGGTGTAGTTCTTGTATCTGAAAAGACTTGGAATCTGTCTGTTGCTTCTTTGTCTTTCTGACTGCCCTTCTCTGTGTGTCTCCTCTAGCTTGTAAGAATCTGTTTGAAAGTCTGGGTGGACAGAATACTCCAGATGAGTCTGCTGTGTAGAGACAACACACAGCGTTAATATTTACGGCTAACAGATACACTTAACCTTCCTTGACAGCAGTTTACAAGTATAGATAGTCTGAGAGTCCTCCATCTATCTGCTCCAGGAATCTTAATTTTTCACCTTTTCTGCCATTTTTCCATCCTAGCACCGCTATTTGGGTTATACGTTGCTTGGCTCAAAGAGGGAGTCAGGATTCTTCCTCCACTGTCCTTTTTATGGTTTTATGAGCTGACCAGTAGACAGTCTTCTCATGAAGAGCCTGGGTAGAATCTGGATGTAAACTGAACATCAAAAAATACAACATACTATCTCGCAAAGCTGACCAAGACAAAAGAAGACATAAATTACCAGTATCAGGAGTTTTCACCCTTTATAGGGGGATCTCACCATAGACCCTACAAACTGCTAATGCAGAATACCGTGAACAACTTTACACACATAAATCTGACAACTTAAATGAAATGGACCAATTCCTCAAAAAAAAACGACAAAATACCAAGACTTACCCATGTTTAAATAGATAATTTAGATAGCCCTGTAGCTCTCAAGGAAATTGAATTCATAATTTTAAGTCTCCCTTTGGTTTCACTGACAAATTCTTCTAAAAATGTTTAGAAAAATTAACACTAATTCTACATAGTAGCTTCTAGAAAATAAGAGGAGGAAGCACTTTCCAGTTCATTTTATGAAGTCAGTATTAACCCAGATAACAAAAGCAGATAAAGACGGCACAAAAAACTATAGACCAATATACCTCATGAATAGGCATGCAAAATTCGTTAACAAAATAGCAGCAAATAGAAGTTAGCAATATATAAAAAAATTATGTGCCATGATCAAGTCAGGTGTATTCCAGGGGTGCGAGGCTAGTTTAATATTTTGAAGAACAATCTGTATGATCCACCATATTAACAGGTTAAAGAAGGAAAATTACGTGACCATGTTAATTGATGCGGAAAAGGCATTTAACAATATTTAACACCTAGTCATGATTAAAATTCAGAAAATTAGGAACTTGAGAGGAGCTTCTTCAACTTGGTAACATCTACAAGAAAACCTAAAGCTAATACTTTATTTAATGGTGAATCCTTTCCCCCTAAATCAGGAATGGGGGAAGGAGGTCTTCTGTTTACTGCTGTTCAACATGAATTGAAAGTTATAGCCAATGAGGAAACTCCAAGGAATCTACCGAAAATACATCTTCTAGAGTCATTGAGTATCATTGCAAGGTATAAGGTCAACCTACAAAAACCGATTATATTTCTATATACTGGCAATGAGCATGTGGAAATCAAAGTATAATACTATTTGTAATTACTCCCCCTCCCATTAAATACTTGGCTTAAATCTAACAAAACATGTATTAAGACTTGTGATAAAAACTAGAAAACACTCAAGAAAGAAACCAAAGGTGGAAGTCAGTGGAGACCTGTTTTGTGATCATTGGCAGGAAGACTCAATGTCGTAAGGATGTCAGTCCTCCCCGAATTGATCTACAGATCCCAGCAAAGCTTTTTGGTAGCCACAGGCAGGTTTATCTTAGAATTTCTGTGGAGATGGTACTGAAGTAGCCAGAATAATTGCTGAAGAGAATAAGTGGGAGAAGGATCAGGAACCAGATAGAGTAAATACTGATAAAGCCAGAAGGTGTTATGAAGAAGAAGACTTCAGAGAGTGAATAGAAGATCTTGGGTGGAATAAGCAGTTTTCTAGAAAATATAAATTACCAAATCCAAAGAAATAAAAAAGCTGAACAGGCCAATTACATGGTGTGATATTTACCATTCTGTTATCTTTTACTCTAAATGTTACTGTACATTTAGGTACTTAGGTACTACTCTTTCAGCTTTTGTATGTGAAGGGTTTCAGAGTAAAAAGTTTAAAAAACCTTCATCAGACACCTGTGCACCTACCAGAACGGCTACAATTACAAGCTGACGGTACAGGTGATGAGGACGTGGTATGACGCACTGTCAGTGGAGGGAGCGTGTAAACTGGCACAAGTGCTTTGCAGAACTGGCACTATTTTCTAAAGCTGCAGCTGTGCCTGTCTGTGATCCAGCACTTCCACTCCCTCATGTATGCTCTGCTGAATTGCAGACACATTCAGCAGTAGTAACCCACAACTGTAAACCCAGCTGTCCTCAGTAGAATGAATAATAATGAAGTGTGGTATATTCACACAGTGCAGCACTGCCAGGAGAGGAGGGACCTTCCATTTGGAGCATAACAAGGAAAACGAAAACATTAAAGTCAAAACACGTGCCTGATAAGTTAGGGAATGGCAAGGGGCTGAAGTTTCCCACATGGAGAGTACGTTACTGGAGTTAGAAACTTACTGTTTGGGGAGGGTACGCGGGGGGACTGGGCCACAGGAGCCTGGAAGGGATGCCCTGGATTCCTCACAACAGTTGTCTGCATGATTTTGCATTGTCACATGTCTTCTAGGTGACATAAAAATAGAAAAGAGGATGTTCTTTCTGGAAAACAAGCGGCGACATTGTAGGTCTTACGACCGGCGTGCCCTTCTTCCAGCTGTGCAGCAAGAGCAGGAGTTCTATGAGCAGAAAATCAAAGAAATGGCAGAGGTAGGAGGATGGGTTTGGGGTGTGTTTCTGGCATTCTGGTTTGCTCTTAGGACTTAGTATAAAACTATCTTTGAAAATTTACATTTTCTTTGAAGCAGTTGGTTTGAATAAACTAATACACTTATAAAGCTTTTTAAAAAACAACTGGTTTTGTAAGGATATTGACTAAAGTTCAACATTTTACAAACCAGATTTAGGTTAGAGAATGTTAATTGGAGCTTAATGAACATACGTATTTCACCTCCCTCAACCTCTAATAACGAAGAACAACCGGAGAGAGATCCGTTAGCCCTTCAGTTCTTCCAAATAAACTGTCAAGTGTGCGAGACAACCTGAATGTTTATGTACTGGTGGTTTACTACATATTTTCTGGACCAGTGGCTCTCAGTTTGACCCATGAACCCCTGAGTTCCCAAGACTCTTCAGGAGGTCAGTGAGGTCAGATCTCTTACCCTGATGATGAGACATTATATTTGCCTGTTTCACTTTGTTGAATTTGTTCTGACAAAACAACAGCAGTGGTACCTCAGCATAAATCAAGTCGGTGGCACCTTTCTTCACCACCATGCACTCACATTTAAGAAAGAAGCCCATGTTATTTAAAAATGCCTTTGATGAGGGGTGCCTGGGCGGCTCAGTTGGGGAAGGTCTGACTCCTGAGTTCAGCTCAGGTCATGATCTCAGGGTCTTGAGATTGAGCCCCGTGTCCAGCTCTGCACTGGGCCCTCTCCCCCCCCCCCCGCCACATGCGTGCGTGTGCTCGCTCGCTCACTCTCAAAAAAAAAAATAATAAATAATGCCTTCAGTGAAACAGTAAAATTTATTCATTTTATCAAATTTTGACCCTTGAGCACATTACGTTTTTGCTGCTCTGTGTGACAGCGTGGAAGTCCACACTAAGTGCTCTTGCCGCGTCCTGACTGTGATGATGTCCCAAGAAGCACTTGTGCCTTTGAGTTGCAAGCTGCTGAATGAGGCACTTTCCCCCCCCAAAAACACTATTTTTACTTGAAAAAATGCAGACAGAAAAATTAATTATTCAGGAGTAGGCATTGGGCAGACATCATCTCAAAAATCAAATGATTATTTGTGGCCAATGATAAAACTCTAGATCTCAAGCAGAAATTAGAAGTTTTGATCCATCTGTCACAGTTCCTTCTCATCTGTTACATGAAAGGCTGTTGGTGTAGCTTGCTCTTTAATGGATCTTCCACACATGCGTGATTTTAGCCTCTAAAACACTAATTTGTGAGTTATGTAGGTCTTCCAGATGTTGGCACCTGGTACAGTATCAGACCGTCGCAGTCATTAATTTCTCATCAGAAAAGTGTTAAAAAGTGTTGGCGGAATGCTTCTTTGTAGTCCTTATCCTCGTCCATATTGTTCCACGTCTGGCCAGTGGTATCCCCTTCAAATCATTGACTCTGTCCTGGCCTCAGTTGTTCTTGACGACACCCCTCCTTTCTGGCTCACAAGGTGACCGAGGTTCAACCTCTGCTTTTCTTGACCTGGACCTGGAGTCACCCGCCTCTCCAGTGTGCCTTATTTTCTTCTAGTGGGAATTCATACTGAGGCTGCTGTTTCAAATTTGGTTTACAGGGTTTTTTTTAAACTTCTTTCATTTTATGTTTGTACTTCTTTCCTTTTATGCTGAAAATCTTGATTCTATGCAGTATTAATATAATGACTTATTTTCTTTATCCTATATTATATACTTAATATTTCCAAAACAGCAGTCCATATTATTACCAATAAGGGTGGCTCAGTCGTTGGGCGTCTGCCTTTGGCTCGGGTCACCATCCCAGGGTCCTCGGATTGAGTCCCGCATCGGGCTCCCTGCTCGGCGGGAAGCCTGCTTCTCCCTCTCCTACTCCCTCTGCTTGTGTTCCCTCTCTCACTGTGTCTCTCTCTGTCAAATAGATAGATGGAATCTTTAAAAAAAAAAAAAAAAAAAAGGCTACTGAATACAGTCTTAAGATTTATTGATAATTTTCTTGTCAGGTTATATCAGATTAGGAATATGAAATCAAAATATTAAAAAGTCACTTGGAGGGGCACCTGGGTGGCTCAGTCGTTAAGTGTCTGCCTTCAGCTCAGGTCATGATCCCAGGGTCCTGGGATCGAGCCCCGCATCGGGCTCCCTGCTCAGAGGAGAGCCTGCTTCTCCCTCTCCCACTCCCCCTGCTTGTGATCCTTCTCTCACTGTGTCTCTCTCTGTCAAATAAATAAAATCTTTAAAAAAAAAAAAAAAGTCACTTGGAATAAGTCTGTGTGGTTATGCCATTAACCTGATAAACAATGAAGTTTTGATATGATAAATGATAAACAAGTTTACAAATTTTAAGGTATTGGTTTTTTGTTCTAAGATTTATTTATTTGAGAGAGAGAGAATGTGCTACCAGGGGGAGGGGCCGAGGGAGAGAGAATCTCAAGCAGACTCCCTGCTGAGCATGACTCTGGCTGGATCCCAGGGCCCCGAGATCATGACCTAAGCTGAAATCAAGAGCTGGACACCTAACCAACTGAGCCACCCAGGCGTTCCTTGGTTTTTGGTTTTTAATTTTTTTTTAAGTTTATTTAAGTAATCTGTACACCCAATGTAGGGCTCAAACTCATGACCCCAAGATCAAGAGCCACAGGCTCTTCTGACTGAGCCAGACAGGTGCCTCTCTATATAACCCTTGTTAATAGTCTTGACTGTCTTTCCTTATTTTATGTAAAAGTAAATCTGTCGGGGGCGGGGGTTGTTGGGGTTTTTTTGGTTTTGCCTATCTTTCTTACCTGAAGCACACTTTTCTGCCCCTTGCTTTTATTTCTTTTTAAGATTTTATTTATTTATTTGACAGAGCGAGAGAGCACAAGCAGGGGGAACAGTAGAGAGAGAGGGAGAAGCAGGCCCCCCTCCCAAGCAGAGAGCCCCACGCAGGGCTCGATCCCAGGACCCTGGGATCATGACCTGACCGGAAGGCAGACGCCCAACCATCTGAGCCACCCAGGCGCCCCTGCCCCTTGCTTTTAAACTTAGCACTGCATCCTGAAGATCAGTCTTTTTTTTTTAAAGAATTTTTTTTTTTTAAGATTTTATTTATTTGTGAGAGAGAGAATGAGAGACAGAGAGCATGAGAGGGAGGAGGGTCAGAGGGAGAAGCAGACTCCCTGCTGAGCAGGGAGCCTGATGTGGGACTCAATCCCGGGACTCCAGGATCATGACCTGAGCCGAAGGCAGTCGCTTAACCAACTGAGCCACCCAGGCGCCCTGATGATCAGTCTTAAGCAAACCAGAGGTTTTTCTTTCCTTGTTAAAACTGCCTAGTGTGCCATTGCAGTAGCAGTGTTGATTCAGTTACTCTCCTTAATGGACGTCCAAAGTTGTTTCCATTGTTTTTTGCTATTATAAATAGTGCCATGACATTAAATAACCTTGAGCATACTGTATTTCCTATTTCTGCCCCAGAGTATCTTTTTTTTTTTTAAAGACTTATTTATTTATTTGAGAGAGCGAGAATGAGAGAGAGTACATGAGAGGGGGGAGGGTCAGAGGGAGAAGCAGACTCCCCGCCGAGCAGGGAGCCCGATGCGGGACTCGATCCAGGGACTCCAGGATCATGACCTGAGCCGAAGGCAGTTGCTCAACCAACTGAGCCACCCAGGCGCCCTCTGCCCCAGAGTATCTTTTTTTTTTTTTTTTTTTTTTTTTAAGATTTTATTTATTTATTTGACAGAGAGAGAGAGAGAGACAGCACGAGAGGGAACACAAGCAGGGGGAGTGGGAGAGAGAGAAGCAGGCTTCCCGCGGAGCAGGGAGCCCGATGCGGGGCTCGATCCCAGGACCCTGGGATCATGACCTGAGCCGAAGGCAGACACTTAATGACTGAGCCACCC
>NW_027681456.1:0-374 GCF_054177405.1 Leptonychotes weddellii
AGTAACATGCCTGATGGAGAATTTAAAGCAATAATCATAAGGATAGTCACTGGACTTGAGAAAAGAATGGAAGATATCAGTGAGACCCTTATCAAAGAGATAAAAGAGTTAAAAAAGAAATCAATCAGACATGAAGAGTGCAATAAATGAGATCAGAAACATGCTTGATGCGGGCGCCTGGGTGGCTCAGTCGTTAAGCATCTGCCTTCGGCTCAGTTCATGATCCCAGGGTCCTGGGATCGAGTCCCACATTGGGCTCCCTGCTCGGCAAGAAGCCTGCTTCTCCCTCTCCCATTCCCCCTGCTTGTGTTCCTGCTCTCGCTATTTCTCTCTCTGTCAAATAAATAAATAAAATCTTTAAAAAAAAAAAAAAA
>NW_027681457.1:0-374 GCF_054177405.1 Leptonychotes weddellii
AGCCGAGGAGGCACGAAGGGACTGGGCTTCGGCAGAGACACGTTACCCGGTGCTGTTGGTAGAACCGAGGCCTGAGCTGCGTCCCCAGGGAGAGCTGGCTGCAGCAGGATGGTGCCTTGGTCCTGAGGGGGTGGATCGGGAGCTGCCCCCCAGCGTCCGCTCCACACGGGGACCTCTGTGGGGTCTTTTGGGCGTCCTTCCTGCACCTCATCGTACGTTTCTACTCTTCGGAAGCTATTTGGTCAGCAAGCGCAGGTGGTAGTGTCTGAAACAGACGCAGAGACACACGTGTCCCAGACCCTTTTTATTCACTCTTCTTCCATCTGTAGAACAAAACATTCTCAATTAACTGTTTCCCCTTTGTTAAGCATCCT
>NW_027681458.1:0-374 GCF_054177405.1 Leptonychotes weddellii
AACTGAACAGCTACATGTAAAAGAATGAAACTGGACTGCTTTCTAACACCATACACCAAAATAAACCCCAAATAATTAAAGACCTAAATGTGAGACCTGAAACTACAAAAATCTTAGAACCAGGCAGTAATTTCTCTAACACTGGCATGGCAACATTATTTCTAGATTTGTCTCATTTTCTTTTTTTTTTTTTTTTTTTAAAGATTTTATTTATTTATTTGAGACAGACAGAATGAGAGACAGAGAGCATGAGAGGGAGGAGGGTCAGAGGGAGAAGCAGACTCCCTGCCGAGCAGGGAGCCCGATGCGGGACTCGATCCCGGGACTCCAGGATCATGACCTGAGCCGAAGGCAGTCGCTTAACCAACTGAGCC
>NW_027681459.1:0-374 GCF_054177405.1 Leptonychotes weddellii
AGCAGGGTGGGGAGGGTGCAGCGAGGAACAAAATCACTCTTTCATTCGGTATAAACCCAAGTGCAAACAGCATCATCTACTGTGGCCCAGGGGTCCCTGCTGCTCTGACCCCACTGTGTCTTCAGATCTACCTTTCCAAGCCCGGCCCTCCCCTGCCCTGCATCTACCTTCCCAGGCCCGGCCCTCCCCTGCCCTGCATCTACCTTCCCAGGCCCGGCCCTCCCCTGCCCTGCATTTACCTTCCCAGGCCCGGCAGTCCCCTGCCCTGCAATTACCTTCCCAGGCCCGGCCCTCCCCTGCCCTGCATTTACCTTCCCAGGCCCAGCCCTCCCTTGCCCTGCATCTACCTTCCCAGGCCCGCCCCTCCCCTGCCC
>NW_027681460.1:0-374 GCF_054177405.1 Leptonychotes weddellii
CTTGATCTCTTTTCCCTCCGAATGCTTATCTGCATGCACTCTGAGTGGCTTTTAATCATTTATTGTTTATATGATTCTCAGTTTCTGGCTGGTGGCTTTTTTTTTTCTTCTCCAGTAAATGAGAGAGCATCTTGAGCTTAAGAGCTACCCTATGACCCAGCAATTACACTACTCAGTATTTACCCCAAAGACACAGATGTAGTGAAAAGAAGGGCCATATGCACCCCAATGTTCATAGCACAAATGTCCACAATAGCCAAACTGTGGAAAGAGCCGAGATGCCCTTCAACAGATGAATGGATAAAGAGGATGTGGTCCATATATACAATGGAATATTACTCAGCCATCAGAAAAGATGAATACCCAACTTTTAC
>NW_027681461.1:0-374 GCF_054177405.1 Leptonychotes weddellii
AGCGTTTTGCATGCATTGCAGGGTTGGTTCTGTACCGCGGGCCGGTGGGCCTTCCTTCTGATGTTCTTTTCTCCTTCCCTTTCATTCCCACCCTCTCTCATCCTCCCTGCTCCTGCCTGGCTCTCAGCAACCTGGAGGGATGGCCCCGAGATTCTGCACAGAGACCCAGGGCTGCCCTCAGCAGAGAAGGGAGGCCGCCTGTGGCTCACCCCTGCCCCTCACCTCCACGGAAATACCCCAGACCTGTTTTCTTTGGAAATTATAATCAACCAGAAAAAGGTGAACAGGAGGGAAGAAGGCAAACAGAAGCAAGTTTTTCCTCTCCCTTTCTCCACTAAATAGGCTGGAACACTAAGCCTTTAGCTACATATCCC
>NW_027681462.1:0-374 GCF_054177405.1 Leptonychotes weddellii
AGCCTAATCCAGAGCGAGGCCCGCACTCCCCTCCGCTCTAGGGCGGCCGAGAGGGGAGACGCGCACCAGGAAACCTGGCAGAGGCCGGCGCAGGAGGCCCGGGGAAAGAGGCCGGCTCCGTAACCAGGAGAGCATGGGGAAGCGGCCAGTTTTCCAGAAGGTCTAGCTGAGCTAAGCGATGAAGGAGGCCGCGCGAAACTCCAGATGCTCAGCGCCGGCGGAGCGGCCCTCTCTCGGAAGAAGACGTCAGCCAGGCCTTCCCCAGCCGCCGAGGACAAGGCAGCGCCCGGCTGCCAAGCTCCGCGGGACAGGCCGCCCTCTCGTGAGGGGCTAACGCGGCCGGTGACCTGCACTTGAAGCCGGCGCTCAGGGCC
>NW_027681463.1:0-374 GCF_054177405.1 Leptonychotes weddellii
AAAAAAAAAACAAAAAAGCAAAGACAAATACAACCAACCAAACAAATAAAGACTGTCCTGAGATGGAAATTCATTCACATTCCAAATATCAGCTATTTTATTCACCCAAATCCTTGCTCTCACCCATCCTACTCAGTACCTTAGAGGAGACCTGGTTTCCTGCCATGAATAAAATCTACAGAGCTGGAACCCCCTGAACTAATATCCCCTGAGTCAGAAATTTAGCAATGTATGAAAGTGTCAGGCATAATACAGAAAAGGTCACTACTAGGATATCTATAAACAGAGAAGACGTTTTTCCCCTATAGGGATTCCTGCTGTAGGCCTTGTGAGCTCACAGATTTTTTTTTTAAAGATTTTATTTATTTGAGAGA
>NW_027681464.1:0-374 GCF_054177405.1 Leptonychotes weddellii
CACGCCTAACGGGCCTCACCGTTTATTATCTGTGCTTGCTGCTCCAGGATTTAATTAAGCCTTGGCAGGAAAGAGCAATCCACATAGGATGAGCAGGGAAAGAGAGCTTGCAGAGATGCCCTCTTCCCATCAGGTGGCCTGGCAAAGCTGCTCCAAGTCTTCCTTCCAGACCTCTGGGATTTTCCCAGGGAACAGGCAGAGATACTGAGGAAGGGAGCTTGCAGTTATCCAGTGCTGGCCATATGCCAGGCAGAACCAGACACCGTTGCACACTCATCTACTCCCTGCAGTCGCTGTGGAAGCTGGGGCTGCACTTGATGGATGAGGAGACAGAGGCTCAGAGAGTCCCGATGACTTGCCCGGCAATTGGCAGA
>NW_027681465.1:0-374 GCF_054177405.1 Leptonychotes weddellii
GAGGATGTGGGATATCCATGGAACTAGAAGATTTCCATGATTGGAGTTCAGAGATCAAGAGGGAGTTTGGCAAGACTTGAAGCTAGAAAGAAAACTATTAGATCACTTATGGTCTTGTAAACCAAATTAAGGACTTTGATCTTATATTCTAAGAGCTGGGAAGTTACTGAAAAGGAGTGATCGACCATTGAATTTTAAAAAGATTATTTTGGTTGTTGTGTGAAGAGTGAAATTTTTAGAAAGTTGACAAGATTGAATGTGGGAAGACCTTAAGTGAGGCTTTCAATAATTTTTGAATTCATTCTGATCTTTTGAGTAAAAAAAAGTTTTCACCCTGAAGTCCTTTCTTAGAGTACAAATAGAAAAAAAAAAAA
>NW_027681466.1:0-7421 GCF_054177405.1 Leptonychotes weddellii
CTTAATGTCCTCCATGTTATTCCTTATGTTCCACAAATAAGTGAAACCATATGATAATTGACTTTCTCTGCTTGACTTATTTCACTTAGCATAATCTCCTCCAGTCCCATCCATGTTGATGTAAAAGTTTGGAGGTTCCTCAAAAATTTAAAAATAGAGCTACCCTATGACCCAGCAATTGCACTAAGGGGAAGTCTTTAAATAGGGAAACATAGGAGGCTCGAACACCTTGCTTCCCACGGACACACCAAACAACTAGCTACAATTCCTTCTGAAAGAGATCAAGAAACTAGCTGAGTGACTTCCGCACATCAGGCAAGTTAGCAAAAACAGATACAAATGTAGTCTTTGTAAAAACGAAGTGGTATGACACAAACTTTCAAAAAGTGGGAGAAACCTGTACAATCTTACATGTCAGTATCTCAGTAAAACTAGGAAATAAGAGCCTCATGGAAATACATAAATGAAAACACACACACACAGACGTAATGCACACACACATACACAAACATGTAATTTTTTAAAATGAGATAATCTTACAGACTTTTGAATTTTACTTTCTTAGTGGATAATCTTTCCCTTCATTACTTTATTTCACACATTCATCTCCAGTATGCTACATCTTTTTTCCTAATGTACACTTCAAAAATCCCATGACCTATGATAACAGCTCGTTCTTTATATTTTCTTATTTTTCACTATGCTCATTCATTAGTAAATATATGATCATCACTTGCTTTTCAGAAAATAGTGTATATATGATTCATTGCATGTTAAATTTCCCAATTAACTTTAGTCTTTTGCAAATCCTTCTGCACCAATATAAAGGACTCCAATATATGCCTTTTAATGATTTATAATGATCCATATCATGGAACTATCTTAATCCATTAATTTGTTCCCCTATTCATGATTATCTCTTTGTTTCTAGTTTTGATTATTATTAACTTTGTTAAAATAATATATTAGTAAAAAAGTATATGCCTCTTGAAAACTAGTTCCAGAAAGATAATTATTTTTTCCATACTGTATTCATCAAAGCAGTCAAAGGCTAACCCAATTTAATGGGGGAGTGGGGGAAGACATCATGTGTCCATGGGAGAAATGTCAGAGAATTTGAAACCATCTTTAATTAGACACAACTACCATCAGTCAGTAGTAGAATCTTGAAAATTCTCATTTTCCCATTATTTTGTTATTAGCTTTTCATATATTCAAATTAAATACATAAGTATGTATGAATGAATTTTTCTTATTCTTTGCAAGCACACACAGAACAAAATGCACTGATTGAAAAGAGAGTTGAATTTCACATTACAGAAAGGAAAGGTAGATGAAAGTTTATACCAGTCAGGTCATTGTGAAGGACTGATTAGCTCTGATTATTGCTGATGGTCATCAATAGTGACGGGGACCAAGAGGACAGGAAAAGGTTCAGGGATCATTGAGCATTGCATCACAACTGTTGGAAGGGATCTGGAGAGGACACAAAATTACACTCCAATACTTCTCAACTTTGTAAAAATTGGAATAAATAAAAGCAAACAAAATTTTTAAGAAACGAATAGAACCTTGGTTTTTCTTAAACCCTCTTCCATGCACACATGTAATATATGATCTATATTAGTTGAAACAGTTTGTAAAATCTCTGTATTTCAACTATTTGTCTATCACCCATGAGCCTATCCACCTAAAATACTTCAGAACAAAGATTCAATTAGACATTACTTATACCAGAGCTGGTGCTAGGGCTGTAGGATATACAGAAATAAGCTTAATGCAGCTATTACTAAAGAAATAACAATGTAGACACATAGCTGAATAAAGTAAAGATAATGCAAGGAAAAGTGTGCTATGCACAGTGGATATGATAGTCATAAAATAATTGAAATCCGGTTAGATGATGTGGTTGGAGGAATGGAATCACACGTACTTAATGAAAAAAAATGTATTTAATATAACCGTTGAAGAAGTGTTCCGTTTCTAAGTGGGAAGGTGAAGGAGTTTGTTTCAGAAATAAAAGAAACAGGATAAAAATAAGGGTAAGCAATAATTAACAGGAAAATAATTTTATTTAATAAACTTATTAATGTAATAAATTAAACAGAATAGATAATAATTAACAGATAAAGTAATTAAGTAGAAGGTCTCTTTGAGTTTCATTAGAAGTCTCATCTGACTGGAGGAAGATGGTATAGACTCAGAACAACAATGAATCATACTATAAAAATCATTTTAGGGCGCCTGGGTGGCTCAGATGGTTAAGCGTCTGCCTTCGGCTCAGGTCATGATCCCAGGGTCCTGGGATCGAGTCCCACATCGGGCTCCCTGCTCCTTGGGAGCCTGCTTCTCCCTCTGCCTCTCTCTCTCTCTCTGTCTCTCATGAATAAATAAATAAAATCTTTAAAAAAAAAATCATTTTATCTTCCTAAAGATCCATTTGGTGCAAGTGCAAAGAGTTGAAACTCAGCCTTTGCTGGAATTGTTGCAATATTCATGAGGGAAAACACAGAACTAGAAATCTAATTAATCAGATTTGTATAGTATAAAAGTGTGAGGCCAAGGCATGAGAGACTTCAGCCCCAAATGACACTGAGTGAAAATAAAATGCAATCTGTCTGTATGGTTCAGCTGCTAGGGGCAAGCACAGAAGCAGTTACCCATCACAGGTAGGTTTCTGAGTCACTAAATTTAAAAAATCAAGAAAAAAAATGCTTATATTTGGAAAAACGAGGAATCAAATTTTTAAAAAATTATAAATGATTTTTTTACTTATTTCCTGTGGTTAATACTCTGCAATCTAATGGCAAAAAAGGAGGTATTTCTCATTTAAGCAAGGTGAATCACATCCATTTTGATCAGCAAATAAACAATTTTACTTATTTATATCCTAATCAAAATTAAAAAAAAAACAGTGGGTTTTTTAATATCTACGAAAGGGTATATGCAAAGTTAATATTTTTTTCTATTTTTATCTGTAATATTTGAAGTATCATATCAAAACACAAATGTTAATTTGTGTAAATTCAACCCCATATGAACCACATATTGTATTTATTCAAAGCTAAAACAAAATCAGATCATCCATATTCCAGTTTTCACCTTTCAACAGAAAGACAGGGGCATGTATACACACACACACACACACACACACACACACACACACCCCTATAAAAGATACATTTATTACTCTTGTTCCCATCTCTGTTTTTTTTAAAGATTTTATTTATTTATTTGACAGAGTGAGAGAAAGAGTGCACAAGAAGGGGGGTAGCGTCAGAGGGAGAAGCAGACTCCCCGCTGAGCAGGGAGCCCGATGCGGGACTCTATCCTGGGACTCCAGGATCATGACCCGAGCCAAAGGCAGTTGCCCAATCAACTGAGCCACCCAGTGCCCACCCATCTCTATTTTTAATAAGCAAGTCAGGTTTAAAATCCAAAGAGATGGAAAAGTATGTGTGAAACACTGTAGTTTCCACTTGTTTTTAGTATTTTTTTTTTTTACTGATCAAGAGAAATGTCCTTTGGCACCAGGTCACTCCTGCATGTAAAAAATAAAAACATGGCAAAATAGTAATATATTACTAGAGAAAAGTTTATTAAAATATATCTAATGTCTAAATAAATACTAAAAACATTGTGGATGGGGATAGTCACAAACATATTGCTCATTATTCTTAAATCAGAGATACGTTCATTGTTTCTGAATTTAATACAGAGGCTTAAAAAAATCATGATACTTAAAGAACTCAGAAAATGTAATCATTTGTGTTCAATTAGCTATTTATTTTTAAAATATAAGAATGTATTTCCAACCTTGTTTTTAATTTAGGTATTGCTTTCATATTACATTTGACCTGTAATGAGTTTCATTCATGGTTGCCCACTGGGACAAAGCAATGCAGGTGCACACAGATCATATACCTTATGGATGATATCCAAATTTGGAATCAAACTTTCTCTAAGATCTTTCCCAAACATTTTGCTTTTGTCAGCAACATAACAATGAAACTTGTCTGACTGTCTGAAGAATAAGACTATAAAGAATATGATGTACTGAAATAAATCCTTTCAATTTAGAGATGATAGTTTTCTGAGTGTCAAGAAGAGTTAAAACTTTGGTCTACCGTTTCTTGATTATTGCTGTAGCATTTTAGAAGAATCAAGAAGAATGGATGGAAAAAAATTGCTCTTCTGTGAATGAATTCCTTCTCTTGGGAATTAGCGATGACCCTGGAGTTAAAACGACTCTATTATCACATTTCTAATTGTCTATCTCATCATTCTTGTTGCAAACCTCCAGATGATCATTTTAATTGAATGGATTCCCACCTTCACACACCCATGTATTTCTTCCTCAGCCATCTCTCTTTCAGTGACCTCTGTTATTCTACAGCAATTGGACCCAGGATGCTGGTAAGCTTCATAGCCAAGAACAAGTCAATTCCCTTCTATGGCTGTGCTCTGCAATGGTTGGTGTGCTGTTCCTTTGTAGATTCTGAGTGTCTACTTCTGGCAGTGATGGCCTTTGATCGGTACAAGGCCATTAGCAACCCCTTGCTCTACACAGTCAGCATGTCCAGCAGAGTGTGCTCCTTGCTCATGGCTGGGGTTTACATGGTGGGAATTGTGGATGCTTCAGTAAATACGATACTAACATTCTGGTTATGTTTCTGTAGGTTGAATGTAATTAACCATTTCTTCTGTGATGTCCTACCTCTCCTCTTGTCTTGCTCAGATACACAAGTTAATGAGTTAGTGATATTCGCCATTTTTGGCTTCATTGAACTGATTGCTCTTTCAGTTCTTTGTGTGTCTTACTGCTATATCATCCTAGCAGTGATAAAGATCAATCCCAATCTGCTGAGGGGAGGTTCAAAGCTTTCTCCACCCGCACCTCCCACTTAACTGCTGTTGCGATTTTCCAGGGAACTCTGCTCTTCATGTATTTCCAGCCGAGTTCTTCCTACTCTCTTGATCAAGACAAAATTATTTCATTGTTTTACTCCCTTGTGATTCCTATGCTAAACCCTCTGATTTATAGCCTATGGAACAAGGATGTGAAAGAGGCCCTAAAAAACCTTAAAAATAAAAAGTAGTTTCATTGAAAACATACATGTATGTATATTTTCTCCCATTCTTACACTATAATTCATGGAAATCAAAATTGTTTTGGCTACTGTGGTGTGATTCAATGAGTATTTATACCATTACCAGCCATGCCAAAATGTGTCATTCCCTAAATACTCCATGGTTCATTTTATGTCTTGAATTTATAATCGGTACTCCCCATTTGTGGGAAATTTCTAGACTCCTAGTTTGCAAAATTTTTGTTTCCTCAATCTTTCATTTGTGCATGAATTGATTTTCTATATGTTCTTGAGTATTTTCTAAGTACCTTTACGTGCTTTGAATTTCATGGTGAATCTAGCAGTTTATTTACTAATAAATCTTATTGCCTAATGCAAATTACAATTTTAATTAAGTAATACTAAATTACTTATAATAAACTATAATTACCCATAATGTAAAAAAATAATAATAGACACTATAAACCCAAAGTACATTGTTCAAATATAGTGAAGGAAATTGTTTGAAATGACAAATTTACTTGTTTATGACAAAATAAAATTGTTTATAAGAGTAAAGCTGGGGACACCTAGGTGGCATTCGACTCCTGGTTTCATGATCTCAGGGTGGTGAGATTGAGCCCCATGTCAGGCTCTGCGCTCAGCACAGAGTCTGCTTGAGTTTCTCTCCTCTCTTCACCTGTCCCCCTACATAAGCTCTCTCTCTCTCTCAAATAAAAAATAAATAAAATCTTAAAAAAATAAAGCAGTAATGCTATTTTGATATAAGAATGAAATATGTTTTTTTCAGGATTTTGTTATCTCATCTGTTTTTACTTATAATAATAACTCAGTAGCTCAACTGCTGAGGAGGCTTATTATAAAAAATACATGAAGAATCAACTTTGGCAGAGGGGCACCTAGACTATAAATACTGAGACTTGTGAGGACTCCTTTAATGTGTATTGTCTGGGTAAGGCTACTATATGCACCTCTATGTTTATGCAGTGCTATTTACAGTAAACAAGATATGAAAGCAAGCCAGTGTCCATTAATAAACAAACAGAGAAAGAAGGTGTGGGATGGATGAAGTGGAATATTATTCAGCCATAAAAAAGAATGAAATCTTGCCATTTGCAGCTGTGGACAGACCTAGAGAATATTATGCTAAGTGATATAAGTCAGACAGAGAAAGACAAATACCATATGCTTTTACTTATATGTTGAATTTAAAAAAAACAAATGAATAAACAAGGAAACAAAAAGCAGAAATACAAAAAAAACTAGTGTTTCCCAAAGGGGTTTTGGGCTGGGGAGGTGGGCAACATTGGTGAAGGGGATTAAGAGGCACAAACTTCCAGTTATAAACTATGTAACAGAGATTAAGAAGTACAGTATAGATAATATAGTAAATAATGTTGCAATAACATTATTGGCAACAGATTGGAACACACTGTGAGCAGTGAGTAATGCGTATAATCACTATGTTGCACATCTGAGCCCAATGTAAATTGCATGTCAACTATACTCAATAATAAAATATTTTAAAAATTTAATTTAATTTAAAAAATTAGGTCTCCAATGACCTTGGAGCAATGAGCTCCTGCCTGGTAAATGTCATTCTTCTACTGGCAGTGGTGATAGCTGAGAGCCAGGTACTAGCCCATGAAGATCATCCTGCTCATCAACACTGACTCTGTCATTCCCTAGCAATGCCTTCTAGCAATAGGGGACTTTTACTTTTGCACCGGCAGCTGGACGACAGCTCTGGGGTGGCTAAGCTATCTCTCCTGAGTACCAACTCCTATAAAAGTCCACTTCAACTAAATTTGGACTTCATTCTTTTCATCTCCCCCTGCCTGGAACAATAGTGCAATTAATTTATCATTGATTGGAATATGTAATTCCTTTATCGTCTTCTTAAAAGACATCACTGTATATGCTGTAGGCTAGTGAAATTCGCACAGTGAACTTGTGCTAAATAAATTGCTAGCAAAGACACACTCAGACTCTGAGCATTAATTTGTCTCCCAAAACAAAACAGAAGTTAAAAAGTACCTCTTGCAAATGCAGACAATTAATCTGGGATCTAAAAGATAAGTAGGGATTAGCTGATAGTTGCAGGTAGGTAGAGAAAGCATTCTATGCTGATGGATCAGCAACTAGAGGGTCCTCAGGGGCACAGGACCAAGTCATCTGTGGAATTTAAAGACAACCAGTGTGGCTGGATTATAGTGCTGCAAGTCACAACTCAGTCACTTCCTCCACAGGCTTTCCTTCCCTCCAGCCCTTGTTAAGCTTGGTTCGTACACCACCCTGTGCCTGAGAGCACTGTTGAATCCATGACTGTTT
>NW_027681467.1:0-374 GCF_054177405.1 Leptonychotes weddellii
AAGCACGGGGCTCCCCTTCTATTTTTCAGACAAGCTAGGATGCAGACAAGTCTCTGCCTGGGCTGGCTCTAACCCACTGCGCACAGGGCAGGTGAACATGTGTGGCTGTTTCCCCAAGAGTAGCACACCCCCCAGGGGAAGGGAATTGTAATGAAATATGGTCATTGTTGGGGCGCCTGGGGACTGTGTGACACTTTGGAAATGAGTGGGATGAGAAGTGGCCTCAAGCCCTGTCTCAGGCCCGAGGTTCTGGGGGGAGCGCGTGAGGCCCGCACTTCTTGCACTTTGCTTTCTGGTGTGAGGAGAGCAGCACCTGGTGACGAGGGGTCAGTACCACCACCCTACTAATGAGGCTCTGCCCCCCACCTGTGCAG
>NW_027681468.1:0-374 GCF_054177405.1 Leptonychotes weddellii
CAATTATCATATGGTCACTTATTTGTGGAACATAAGGAATAGCATGGAGGGCATTAGGAGAAGGAAGGGAAAAATGAAGGAGGGGGAATCAGAGGGGGAGACAAACCATGAGAGACTATGGACTCCGGGAAACAAACTGAGGGTTTCAGAGGGGAGGGGGGTGGGGGGATGGGTTAGCCTGGTGATGGGTATTAAAGAGGGCATATATTGCACGGAGCACTGGGTGTTATACGCAAACAATGAATCATGGAACACTACATCAAAAACTAATGATGTACTGTATGGTGACTAACATAATAAAAAAAATAAAATTTAAAAAAAGGGAAAAAATAATACTGTAGAAACATAATTTTCCAGCCTGCTTAACAATCATA
>NW_027681469.1:0-374 GCF_054177405.1 Leptonychotes weddellii
CTGGGGACAGCCTTTGGGCCACACTTTATTTATTCATTTATTTATTTTGAAAGATTTTATTTATTTATTTGAGAGAGAGAGAATGAGAGAGAGAGAGCACATGAGAGGGGGGAGGGTCAGAGGGAGAAGCAGACTCCCTGCCAAGCAGGGAGCCCAATGCGGGACTCGATCCCGAGACTCCAGGATCATGACCTGAGCCAAAGGCAGTCGCTTAACCGACTGAGCCACCCAGGCGCCCTATTTTTTTATTTTTTATTTTTTATTTTATATTTTTTTCAAGTTCATTTAAGCAAACTCCACACCCAACGTGGGGCTCGAACTCACGACCCCAAGACCAACAGCCATATGCTCTACTGACTGAGCCAGCCAGGCGC
>NW_027681470.1:0-374 GCF_054177405.1 Leptonychotes weddellii
TTCTGGTAAGAACTCTTCCCTTAAATCATAGGGTTTCACCTTTGTACAGTGTTGGTGGGAATATAAAATGGTGCAGGCACACTATGGAAAATAGTATGGAGGGTCCTCAAAAAGTTGAAGAGCAATCCTACTTCTGAGTATATATTTAAAAGAATTAAAACAGGGTCTTGAGGAGATATTTACACACCCATGTTCACAGCGGCATTAGTCACAATAGCCAAGAGGCAGATGCAACTCGAGTGTCCACTGAGGGAGGAATGTGTTGTATATGTACAACGAAATATTATTCAGCCTTAAAAAAGAAGGGAATTCTGAGACCTGCTACAACACGGATGAAACTTGATATGCCAAATGAAGTAAGTCAGTCATAAAAA
>NW_027681471.1:0-374 GCF_054177405.1 Leptonychotes weddellii
AGGCTCAACACAAGCTTGTCTGGATGGCCTTTGTCCCCCAAATACAAAGTCTGGCCCAGGACCCCCGTCAAGCCCTGACTCTCAAACCTTTATACTCAGCTCAAGTGACAAGAAATGGCCAATAGTTTAGGTGGTGTTGGGTGCACAGGGACATTTGTTTTTCTGGCCCATGCTGTAACGTTGCTGGCATTTTAAAGATTTCAGGGCTTTGATTCAAAAACGGTAGGATGCCAGGGACCCCAGACAGCTTTCTGGAAACCTGCCTCTGGGCCTTGCAGCCCTCCCATCCCACCAGCTCTGCTCAGAATCCCTCCAGGCCACAGACCCACAGTCTTGGGTCCTCAGGTGGCCCAGACGATGTGCCTTCAAAAAGC
>NW_027681472.1:0-374 GCF_054177405.1 Leptonychotes weddellii
AGGAAAAAAGGGGTGGGAGGTGGAAATCAGTGACATATCACATGTGTCTCCTGAGGGGTCATGAGGCAAAGTAACATGGAAAGGCTCTAAAGAGCTCACAATAAAGGAAATCATTTCATTATGTGTAACAGTGTTTCCCAAAAAGATCTGATTGTGAAACCTTGTTTTGTTTTTTCATCAGTAAATATCCCTCAAACAGAGGTTCTTTGGAAACCCCTGACTTAGGTCATGAATTTACAATAACTTAGTGAAACAGTGTCCAGATCTCCGAACTTGACATCAGGAAAACGTGATCTTCCATCACTGGTTCCGTGGCTTTGGAGAAGCCTCGAAACATTCTGATCGTCCACTTTGGAGAAGGGGAAGTTACAATA
>NW_027681473.1:0-374 GCF_054177405.1 Leptonychotes weddellii
AGAGCATGAGAGGCAGGAGGGGCAGAGGGAGAAGCAGACTCCCCGCTGAGCAGGGAGCCCGATGCGGGACTCGATCCCAGGACTCCGGGATCATGACCTGAGCCGAAGGCAGTCGCTTAACCAACTGAGCCACCTAGGTGCCCTGAGTCCCTGGTTTCTGACACCCAGTTCTTTATTCATTTTGGTCTCTAGCTAGGAGCCCAGTATTTACACTGCCTTGTGAGTGAGCATTTTCAGTCATGCACCACAATGGCTCTTTATTCTGTTGCCTCTCATGGAACTGTTTACAGTTAACAAATCTGCCTCCTAGGGAGGTTTCTTTCTTATGTGAAGTTAACCAATTTAGAACCAACTTGAGTTTCTGTGGTTCTTTG
>NW_027681474.1:0-374 GCF_054177405.1 Leptonychotes weddellii
CCTGATATTTTCAACTGTTGATCTGTTTTCTTTTTACCTAAATGAAATTTTAGCTGCATATAGAATCTGTGATTTAGATTTTCTTTCCATTTTATTAGACTTTTTTATCAGTAGTACTCCACTGTCTTTTGCTATTGAATGCTGCTGTGGAAAAGACTGAGGACAGCTTGATTTTTTTCCCCACTCATATGTGAAGGCTGCCCAAAGAATTACCTCATCTTTGATGTCAAAAAATTTTAGTAGGGCATGTCTTAATGATGGTCATTTTGTTCAATTTCTTTTAATAGTTTAATGTATGCATTAAAATCTCTGACAATTTATGATGTTTTCTTGGTTTATGTTTTTATATACATTTGCGTCTTTGTATTTACCAC
>NW_027681475.1:0-374 GCF_054177405.1 Leptonychotes weddellii
AAAAGCACTAATTGAGAGAACATTTCTTTCTACTCACAATTTTTCATTTTTAATATGTCACTTAAAATCTAAGTATTTTGGGGGTGGTGGGTTCCGAAAATAGAACAATGAATTTCACATTTACTGCACATTTCTACTTTTATTTACAATTTACAAAGTACTTTCCTTTTAATAATTTTTTTTTTTCCATCTACCAGTTCAGCTGAGCTGGTTATGCTCTTCCTCCCTCTGACTTTCACCTTCATGTTTTTTTCTGTCTACTCTCTCTTGCATCTTGGACCCTGTGCTCCTTCTGTCTTGATGGGGGTCTTAGTCTTAGGCTTTTCCTTCCACATTTTTCTTTTTCTTTTTTTAAGACTTTATTTATTAGAGAG
>NW_027681476.1:0-374 GCF_054177405.1 Leptonychotes weddellii
GTAATTAATTATATGTATATTATATCTATAAATGGCATTACTATAACTATAGGTCTCAAGACTATAGATGAAGAGGAAGCAAATAACTATGGATATATTTCTGCCCTTAGATAAGCTTACTACTTTTTTTTTTTTTTTTTAAAGATTTTATTTATTTGACAGAGAGAGACACAGCGAGAGAGGGAACACAAGCAGGGGGGGTGGGAGAGGGAGAAGCAGGGTCCCCGCCGAGCAGGGAGCCCGATGCGGGGCTCGATCCCAGGACCCTGGGATCATGACCTGAGCCGAAGGCAGACGCTTAACGACTGAGCCACCCAGGCGCCCCAGCTTACTACTTATCTTTATTTTCCTTTCTTCTTCAATTGTTCTACAAA
>NW_027681477.1:0-7421 GCF_054177405.1 Leptonychotes weddellii
GGGCTCCTTGCCGGGCATGGGGCCTGCTTAAGATTCTCTCTCTCCCTCTTTTCCGCCCCTTCCCCTGCTCGTGCACTCTCTCTCTCCGCCCCCCTCTCTCAATAAATAAATAAAATCTTTAAAAAAATAATAAAAATATAAATATTATCTTCTTTTCTGTTTTGATTATTTTTTTTTTTTAAAGATTTTATTTATTTATTTGAGAGAGAGTGAGAGAGAGAAAGAGCACAAGAGTGGGGAGCAGGAGAGGGAGAAGCAGACTCCCTGCCGAGCAGGGAGCCCGATACGGGACTCGATCCCGGGACTCCAGGATCATGACCTGAGCTGAAGGCAGTCGCTTAACCAACTGAGCCACCCAGGCGCCCTTCTGTTTTGATTATTAATTGTTGCTGTCCCCTAGCTTCAGGATGCTCCTTGTTGGTTTCCAGCCGTAGTTCGGGGAAGGAGGCTGGAAAGGATCAAGAGTCCTGGGTTCAGGACCTCTGCTCATAAATAATCTGCCTTTTATTTCTGGAGTTTTCACAGAAATATTTAAAGAGTGGCAATATTACGTGCATTTCTATAAAAAGAGATATATCCTGATACCTCAATCCCCAAAAAAGATAATAGGGGCACCTGGGTGGCTCATTCGGTTGAGCCATTCAGCTCTTGATTTCGGTTCAGGTCATGATCTTGGGGTTGTGGGATTGAACCCCAATTTGAGCTCCTGGCTCAGCGTGGAGTCTGCTTGAGATTCTCTCTCTCCCTCTGCCCCTCCCCCTGCTCTTATGCGCTTGTGCTCTCTCTCGGAATAATTAAAATCCTAAAAAATAAAGTTAATAATAATAGATAATATCTATTGAGTACTGAGTATTTCGAGGCACTGTGAGAACTGTCTCATATTGTCTCTTACGTAATTCTTGCTATTATCTCAAGCCCAAAGGAAGTGGTTGGCCCTGGGTTAACTTTAGTATGACATGATTTCTTCTTGGAGAAGGCCTTGTGAACAAGCCACGTGCCTTTTTCCTTTCAGAAACCACACCTTCATTCTCCTGCACCTCATCTTGCAAGGGATGGTTTACAGTGAATACACCTGGGAAATATTTGACTACTGTCAAGAGCTGGAGTTCTCCTTGCATTACCTTCTTCTGCCCTATCTGCTGCTGATTGTAAACCTCGTGTTTTTCATTCTCAGCTGTGTGAGCAACCCTGGTAAGTTGAGGCTCTTAGTATGGAGACTGGCAACAACTCAACCGTCCGTCTTACAGTGTTACAGACTAGTGATCCCCCTGGGGACTTTGTAAAAGATGTGATACGCGGTGTTACCATCTTCTCATTGTGATTGTCTTCTAATTTTATTTTTTTCTTCTTTGACCCATGGCTTATTTAAAACTGCTTAAAATTTTCTATATACTTTTTTAGTTTATTTTTTGATGCTTTCACTAATTGTGTTATATAGAGAGTTTGTGGTGTCTATGGCACTGTTTCTTTCAAAAATTTTATTGATATTTGCATCATGCCCAGTTATGTGTTGTTTTTTAAGTGATCTGTGTGGGCTTGGAAGTATATATTTTTTAGTTCTTGGGTGTAGACAGCATGTGAGTCCATTAAATTAAGTTTGTTAATTATGTTCAAATCTTTTATATTCACCCTAATTTTTTTGTTTACAATAACTGAGAGAGGTATGTTATCTCATTCTGATGATAGATTTGAGGTTTCTCCTTATAGTCAGTTTTGGCTTTACTTATTTTGAAGCTATTTTATATGTGTATGTATATGTAGGTGTATATAATAGTTATGTATATATTTGTATTATATGCATTCAAGTTTAGAATTGGTATTCTCTTTTCCTTGAATCTTTTTCAAAATATAATGAGCCTCTTTGTCACTAGTAATGCTCTTTGCTCTCAATTCTCTTTTGTCTGATGTTAATATTATTACACTTTTTTTTTTAAGAGGGAGAGAGGGTTGGGGAAGAAGTGGAAAGGGTGAGGGAGAGGGAGAGAGCGGATCTTAAGCAGGTTCAATGCCCAGCACAGAGCTGAACGCAAGGCTCGATCTCACAACCCTGAGACCATGACCTGAGCTGGTATCAGGAGTCCGATGCTTAACCGACTGAGCCACCCAGGTGCCCGTTACCCTTTTTTTGATTCATGTTTGCTTGGTATCTTTTTTCCATGCCTTTACTTTTAAGCTTTTCTATCCTTGAAGCACCAGCTGCCCATCAACTGACGAATAGGTGAATGTGATGTGCCTATTCAATGGAACAGTATTTGGCAACAGGAAGGAACGAAGGAGTGATATGTGCTAGAACTTAGAGGAACCTTGAAAAACGATGCTAAGTGAAAGAAGGCAGATACAAAAGACCACAAGTTGTATGATTCCATTTATAAGAAATATCCAAACAAGGCAAATGCATGGAGACAGAAAATAGATTAATGATTGCCAAGGGCTGGGATTCGAGAGAAATGGGGGGTGACTGCTAAGGGTTTCTTTCTGAAGTGATAAAAATGTTCTAAAATTGATTGCAGTGATGGTTGCCTAACTCTGTGAATGTACTAAAAACTATTGAATTGTGCACTTTAAATGGGTGAATTGGGCTTATGAATTGTATCTCAGTAAAGCTGTTTATTTTTAAATGAGTTGTTTAGAATATTAAACATGGCAAGTTTTAGTTGCACTTTTTCAGGACAGATTTTGTGAACGGTCATTCCACCCGGATTGCTTGAAACCGACATTTGTCCTTATGTTTTTCAGGTACCATAACAAAAGCAAACGAGTTATTATTTCTTCAAGTTTATGAATTCGATGAAGTGATGTTCTCAAAGAATATGAAGTGCTCGACTTGCAATTTAAGGAAACCGGCGCGATCCAAGCACTGCAGTAAGTTTGGCTTTGGTGCCTCCAGCTCTGTCCTTGTATGGCAGATATGTGGGCCTTGTAGTAAGGGAATGTTACAGAAATCCAGAAGCAGGGTCATTTGTCTCCCAGACAGGGGGCAGCCACTGCTCATAGAGGCCAGAGAGCTCTTTTTTTTTTTTTTTAATTTTATTTATTTATTAGAGAGAGAGAGAAGGAGTGGGGGGAGGGGCAGAGGGAGAGGGTGAAGCCGACTTCCCGCTGAGCAGGAAGCCCAACGCAGGACCCTGAGATCATGACCTGAGCCGAAGGCAGACGCTTAACCGACTGAACCACCCAGGCGGCCCTGGAGGTGAGGCTCTTAATGTTCTTGTATAGTGGGCAACTCAGCCCTGGGCATAACAGCCCTTCCTTTGCCACGTGGCAGGCCATGTTGCCCAACAGGAATTTCTGTGGGCTGTTGTGTTTGCAGATTTCAGTCGTGGCAGAGCCTACTCTTTTGGGGAATAACCAAGATTCTAGACGAGTGCTGTCCAACAAAAATATAATGTGAGCCACATATGTGATTTAAGTTTTCTAGTAGCCACATTACAAAAGTAAAATGAAGGAACATTAAATTTAATGATATATTTTATTTAACCTAACATATCTAAAATATTTTAATGTGTAGTCAATATAAAAAATCATTCATGGATAGTTTATATTCTCTTTTTCTTACTAAGTCTTTGAAATCTGGGATATATTTTCCATTTACAGCACATCTCAGTTGAGACACTAAATTTTCCCTGGAAATACTTGATCTATATTTAGATTTCACAAAACTTGCAGTTGGAAGAGCAGATTCACATACCCAGGTTATTCCAGAAATTCTTAAACGTTTTTTAATAACTGAACCAGTACCAAAAATCATTGTCCTTTAATGCCCACATATGGTTCACCTTTATCAGAAGAATTGATTTGACTTTAAAGGATCAGTTTTAAAATTATGTCTGTTCAAGTATTGCTCACAATCGAACTTAAAGGAGCATTGCATAAATCGAAAAACTACCCTGATTTTATCAATATCAACAGAGTATTCTTTCAAATTTTTCTTGCAGCCACATTTCGAGGGCTTAATACCCACCTGTGGCTCGTGGACACTTGTACTGGACCCTGCAGTTGTATGGCTCGGTGATAGCAGCTGCCATTTCTTTCAGCTCATGCTGCCAAGAGTTTGTGAAAATCCCCACAGATGTGCTTGGTCTCATTGTTCCATCAAGGACTAAGTCAGGCTTGTGGCTTTCCCCTTTCCATGCAGGTGTGTGTAACAGGTGTGTGCACCGCTTTGACCATCACTGTGTTTGGGTGAACAACTGTATCGGGGCCTGGAACGCCAGGTACTTCCTCCTCTACCTCTTGACATTGACGGCCTCAGCTGCCACCATGGCCGTCATGAGCTCTGTGTTTTTGGTCCAGTTGGTGGTGGTGTCCGACTTGTATCTGGAGACTTTCGTTGATGACCTTGGACACTTCCAGGTTATTGACATTGTCTTTCTTATTCAGGTAATTAATATTCAGGTAATTACGTTGTAGGGTGTATGTTTCTGACTTCAGGTTTCAAAATTGGAAGGACATTTTCCTAGTCAAAAGATGAAGCTGTTCCTTTTTCAAAAATTAACATATAATTTTTAAATTTTTAAATTTTTAATTATTTAAGATTTTATTTATTTGAGAGAAAGAGAGCGTGCGCATGCACACGAGCCAACCAGGCACCCCAATATATAATTTTTTTAGTTGATATATAATACATATACCATAAAACTCATCCTTTTTAAGTTTATTTATTTACTGTTTTAGTAATCTTTGTACTCAGCGTGGGACTTAAACTCATGACCCCAAGATCAAGAGTCACATGCTCTTCCTGCTAAGCCAACCAGGCGCCCCTAAAATTCATCCTTTTAAAGTGTACAGTCTAGTGTTTCAGAGTTGTTTAACCTCCACCACCATCTAATTTCAGAACACTTCATCACCCCCAAAATAAACTCTTGTCTATCAGCAGTCATTCCCCATTCCTGTCTTTCCTGGCAACCACTAATCTGCCTTCTGTCTTTTATTTTGCCTTTTCTGGGCATTTCACATAAATGGAATTGTACAATCTGTGGCCTTTTGGACTGCCTTCTTTTTCTTAGCATAATGTGTTCAAGGTTCGTCCATATGTGTTATATGTAAGAACCCATTGCCTAATACAAAGGTCATGAAGATTTACACTTATATATTCTTCTAAGTGTTTCTATAGATTTAGCTCTTACATTTAGGTCTTTGATCCCTTTTGAGTCAATTTTTGTATGTGCTGTAGGGTTGGGCTCTAACTTGATACTTTTAGTATGTGGCTATCCAGATGTCCCAGCATCTTTTGTTGAAAAGACCCTTCTTTGCTCATGGAATTGTTTTGGCACCTTGCCAAAATTAATTTACAATAATGTAGAGTTCTTCTAAAAACTCATTTGATGACTAAAAGATTTCTACTGCATTTATGGGAAGTAGCTTATGAGCAGTCACTATTTTAGGTAACTGCTTACTTCTTGAGTGGTTTTTTTCTTTTGGTTTCAAAGAAAATAAAATGCCATGAACAAGTGGGATGTAGTCCATAAATGCAAGGTTGGTTCAATATTAGGAAATTGATTAATATTTTATACAACATTATTAAATAGAACATGACATGATTATTTTTCTAGATATTGAAAAATGTTTCACAGAATTCAAGATCCATTCTAATAAAAGCACTCAGAAAATAGGAATGGAAGGACACTGTCTTAATATGATAAAATACACAGTCTTAAAGCCAGTATTTTTTTTAAAATTTATTTTGAAATAATCACAGTTTTACAGGAGATTACAAAGAAACACACAGGAAGCCTATGTGCTCTTAAGTGCCTCCCCCTTCCAGCATCCCCATACAATCACAGCTCATGGCCAAAACCAAGCAATTGACATTGGCACAATCCCCAGAGCCAGTCAGATTTCACCAGTTACATATGTGTTTATTTGTGGTGTGTGTGTGTATAGCTCTGTGCAGTTTGTCACGTGTGCAGCTGGGTACAAGCACCGCTATAGTCAACATGCTCCATTATCCGTTGTCAGAGACTTCCTGGTGTTACCCCTCACGGCCACAGCTTCCTCCCCACATCCCTAATGCCTGGCACCCCTGTTCCCTCCTCCACCTCTGTTACTATGTTATTTCATAGTTGTTACGTAAATGGATCATAGGGTATCTTTTTGAGGTTGGTTTCTTCACTAGTGCAATTTCCTTGAGATCCATGTGAGTGGTTGCATGGGTCTAGGGTTCCTTCCTTTTTACTGCTGCATAGTATTCCACATTGTTTAACCATTCACCCTTTGAAGGACCCTGCAAAAGGCTGCATTGAACATTCCCATTTACAAGTTCCTGTGTGATGATCTTTCTTCACTATGATCATTGGGTTGATAATAAGTCCATTTTAGGTCTTGGAAAGGACCGCCATACTCGTTTTCCAGAGTGCTTGTACCATTCTAGATCCTCACCAGTGATGGGAGAGGTACTGGTTTCTCTGCGTCCTTGTCAGCACTTAATGTTACCACTATTTTTCATTTTAGCCATTCTGATAGGTGTGTAGCGATAACCTTGTTGTTTCAACCTTGAGTAGTTTTGCTCTTAAAATTTTTTTCAATTATGGGGCGCCTGGGTGGCTTAGTTGGTTAAGTATCTGATTCTTGATTTCTGCTCAGGTTGTGATCTCAGGGTTGTGGGACCAAGTCCCATGTTGGGCTCATAAATTGGAGACATCATGTTACTTTGCCCCTAAATACTTGAACATGCATTTTTTAAAAAATATTTTTATTTTAAGGGGCGCCTGGGTGGCTCAGTTGGTTGGGCGACTGCCTTCGGCTCAGGTCATGATCCCGGAGTCCCTGGATCGAGTCCCGCATCGGGCTCCCTGCTCGGCGGGGAGTCTGCTTCTCCCTCTGACCCTCCCCCACTCATGTTCTTGCTCTCTCTCTCTCTCTCTCATTCTCACTCTCTCAAAAATAAATAAATAAATCTTTAAAAAAATAAAAAATAAAAATATTTTTATTTTAAGATTTAATTTATTTATCAGAGAGACAGAGGCAGGCAGAGGGAGAAGCAGGCTCCTTGCTGAGCAAGGAACCCGATGTGGGACTTGATACCAGGACCCTGGGATCATGACCTGAGCCGAAGGCAGACGCTTAACCGACTGAGCCACCCAGGCGTCCCTTGAACATGCATTTTTAAAGAATGTCAACCTTCTCCTACATAACTACAATTATGTTATCTCACCTAAGAAAAGTAATAATAAATCTATGTAATAAACATAAGATATGTAATAAATGCATAATAAATCATCTAGTCCATATTCAAATTTCCCCAGTTTCTTTTTTTTTTTTTTTTTCATTTTTTTCAAATGTATCTTTTATAGCTTTTTTACCTCCTTGAACCAGAATCCACTTCATTGTTAGGCATTGCATTTGAATGTTGTCTTTTTAGTCTCTCTGTCGAAAATAATGCCCCCACTTATTTTCATGAAATTGACATTTAGTAGTTTAGT
>NW_027681478.1:0-374 GCF_054177405.1 Leptonychotes weddellii
GAGAAGAAACAAGGAAATCAGCCAACAGCCAGAAAGAAGGTTCTAGATACATTACCTCAATGAGCCATTCCAACCATTTCCCATCATTCAAGTCACTCTGGCTGAGGCCCTAGATATCAGGGTGTTAAGACACGTTGTCCCAGCTATACTTTGCCTAAATTCCAGGCATGGAGAATCATGAGCATGACATCATTGTTGCTTTATCTCATTAAGTTTTGTGATAATTTGTTACACAGAAATAGATGATCAGATTGCTTTTATCAGTGCCCTAAATACTTACTAGTAAAAGTGAACTTATTCTAAAGATTTTATTTATTGGGGGGGGCAAGCACAAACGGGGGAGGGGCAGAGGAAGAGGGAGAAGCAGACTCCCC
>NW_027681479.1:0-374 GCF_054177405.1 Leptonychotes weddellii
GCCACCCCCCCCCCCCCCCCCCGCCATTATCTCTTTCCATTCAGGCTGCCACTAGCAGTTCAGGAATGCATTCACTCTCGCCATTAACTTTTTTAATGGTGTCCTAGCTGGCTGGCCTCTTGCCTCCCACCCCTCCGTCCCTGTATTTCGACTTCCTACCATTGTATTGTGACACCCCCCCTCACAGGCACTCAGGCGTCACCAGTAGGTTCAGAGGGAAGCCCAGCTCCCTAACCTGGCCTTTGAGGCTCCCCAGGATCTTGCCCTAACAATCGTACCTCCATGTGTGCCCTATAAAACTGGCTGTTTTATTTTCTGTCTGTGAAGCTGCAGGCAAAATCTTGACATCATGGGGATACCATTCATCCCCAGGA
>NW_027681480.1:0-374 GCF_054177405.1 Leptonychotes weddellii
CTGGAGGTTCTCTCTCTTCCTTTCCCTCTGCCCCTCCCCCGCCACTTGTGCACTCTCTCTAATAAATAAATAAATAAATCTTAAAAAAAAAGGGTAGTATAACCAATTTTACATTGGCGTTTTAGAAGGCCATGTTGATGGTGCTGTCAGTCTTGGGGTTCATAGTGAAAATATGTCCCTTTCGTTTTGTGGCATCGCCACATTTGATCTGGCTTTTAAGATGGTTGCTTAATGAAAGCAATGGCTGGGAGAGACTGGTCAAAAGCTGTTGATGCAGGATGGTAGAGTTCTGGTGTGGCATCTGGTGCTGCCCTGGAGCTTTAGAACTGCATTGGTCCATTTTAAAAGAGCTCTCCCTGAAATATACTCATTTA
>NW_027681481.1:0-374 GCF_054177405.1 Leptonychotes weddellii
AAAAATACTCTATTAATAAATACTTAGGGAAATGGAAGTGTTTCTGTAAATGGTACCAAGACGAGAAATTCTTACAGCAAGAGGAAACACGTCTTAGGTTAGTAATAAATGGCAAGTCTGTTTTCCTTCTTTACTTGGGGAATCCAAACTTACTCAACAAAGTTGAAGAAATCCAAAATCTTATGAAACTAACATGTACACAAAGTTAAACCTTTGGGAGGCAAAAGAAAGGGATACAGACAAATTGAAAGGCAGTGGGAGGGTTGTGAGGAGTGGAGGTGTTCCAGAATGATCTCTGTAGAAGCTGGCCAAATGAAACACACACACACACATACATTTGCGTTTTGTCATTTTATACTGCTTTTTAAAATATA
>NW_027681482.1:0-374 GCF_054177405.1 Leptonychotes weddellii
ACTGGCCCTCTGGCTGCTGCTGGCCACCTTCCCCACCCACTATCTATGTTAGGGAGTCTACTCTGGTTCTCAGAAACCCTGTATCCGCCCTGGCCTCACACTCCTCACTTTCCGTCTTGTAAACAACACATTTTCAGTCTCTGTAGTCTTGTCTGCCTCCCCACTCCCTGTGCAGCCTGAGGGCAGGGACCATGGCTGGCTCATCTCTGGAACACCAGTTCTTCCAAAAGGGCCTGGCACGAAGCAGTGCTCACTGCGTAATGTTGACGGAGCGAATGGATGGATATCAATCCCTTAGGTACTCAAAACAGGCCAAGGTCTGGCAGACAAGCTGAGGGCCAAGCAGAGAGGCAAGTTGGAAACATCCAGTGTGC
>NW_027681483.1:0-374 GCF_054177405.1 Leptonychotes weddellii
AACAAATACTGTGAAGACGTCAATGCTACCTAGAGCAATCTACACATTTAGTGCAATCCCTATCAAAATACCATCAACTTTTTTCAAAGAAATGGAACAAATACTCCTAAAATTTGTATGGAACCAGAAAAGACCCTGCATAGCCAGAGGAATGTTGAAAAAGAAAAGCAAAGCTGGTGGCATCACAATTCCGGACTTCCAGCTCTATTACAAAGCTGTCATCATCAAGACAGTACGGTACTGGCACAAAAACAGACACATAGATCAATGGAACAGAATAGAGAGCCCAGAAATGGACCCTCAACTCCATGGTCAACTAATCTTCGACAAAGCAGGAAAGAATGTCCAATGGAAATAAGACGGTCTCTTCAATA
>NW_027681484.1:0-374 GCF_054177405.1 Leptonychotes weddellii
CTGGTCTGATTCAGAAGATCTGCGTTGGGGCTCGAGAAACCTTCACGTCTGACAAGTTCCCCAAGTGACTCTGACAAAGATTGGAGAGCAGATGATGAGAAATGCTGACCTAACTTGTCAGGCAATCAGATGTTACCCGGGTTCTGAATTCCCAGCACCCAGATTCCACTGCAACGCAAAGCAGAATGCCAAGAAATTCCGCAAGTGGGTTCGTGAGCAAAGCTCCACGCTGGCTTGCTTTCTGAGGCCCAGAGCTGACTGTGTCACTCTCCTCTTAAACCACACAAATCTCCAGAGTGGAGCAGTCACGGTTTTCCAAAGCCAGACCCAGGCCACCTTTTCAGGCCTTACCTCTGGCCACTACCTGACATGCA
>NW_027681485.1:0-374 GCF_054177405.1 Leptonychotes weddellii
AGAGGAAAAGGGAAGTGCGGGTACACAGGGGGGTAGGGCCAGAGGCTCACTCGCACCCCAAGGGGCCATTCCTCCCTCAAAGCTGCGGGCTCTTAGGGACTTCCTGAAGTCAAAACCACCGACACTGTCTGAGGCTAACCCAGCACAGCCACACAACATTCAAAACTTATTAATGGGGGGGCGCCTGGGGGGCTCAGTCAGTGAAGTGTCTGCCTCTGGTTCAGGTCATGATCCTGGGGTCCTGGGATGGAGCCCCACATCGGGCTCCCTGCTCAGCGGGGAGTCTGCTTCTCCCTCTCCCTGCCACTCCCCTTGCTTCTGCTCTCTCTGTGTCAAATAAATAAAATCTTTAAAAAAAAAAGAAAAAACCCTTA
>NW_027681486.1:0-374 GCF_054177405.1 Leptonychotes weddellii
GCATGCCAAGAAATTTACATTTATTATCTCCTTTAGTGCTCATAGTAACGCTATTGCTATAGACTAAATAGTGTCCCCCAAAGATATTCAAGTCCTACTCTTTGGAAACTGTGAGTGTTCCCTTATTGGTGGAAAAGAGACTTTGCAGATGTGATTAAATTAAGGGTTTTGAGATGAGGGAATCATTCTGGATTATATGGGTGGACCCTAAGCACACTCATAAATGTTCTTAGAAAAAGGAGGCAAAGGGAGATTTTATTACATAAAGAAGAAGAAGGCCATGGGTGGAAACAGATGGAAGCAGGGTCAGAGAGAGAAGATGCTATACTGCTGGCTTTGAAGATGGATGAAGGGGCCATGAGCCAAAAAATGGA
>NW_027681487.1:0-374 GCF_054177405.1 Leptonychotes weddellii
AAAGACATGTATCATATGACCTCACTGATATGAGGAATTCTTAATCACAGGAAACATACTGAGGGTTGCTGGAGTGGGGGGTGGGGTGGGAGGGATGGGGTGACTGGGTGATAGACACTGGGGAGGGTATGTGCTCTGGTACGCTCTGTGAATTGTGCAAGACTGTTGAATCTCAGATCTGTACCTCTGAAACAAATAATGCAATATATGTTAAGAAAAAAAAAAAGGAAGAAGATAGCAGGAGGGGAAGAATGAAGGGGGGGAAATTGGAGGGGTAGACGTACCATGAGAGACAATGGACTCTGAAAAACAAACTGAAGGTTCTAGAGGGGAGGGGGTTGGGAGGATGGGCTAGCCTGGTGATGGGTATTAAA
>NW_027681488.1:0-14678 GCF_054177405.1 Leptonychotes weddellii
AACAAATAATGCAATATATGTTAAGAAAAAAAAAGGAAGAAGAAGAAGGTAGCGGGAGGGGAAGAATGAAGCGGGGAAAATCGGAGGGGTAGACGAACCATGAGAGACGATGGACTCTGAAAAACAAACTGAGGGTTCTAGAGAGGAGGGGGGGTGGGAGGATGGGTTAGCCTGGTGGTGGGTATTGAGCAGGGCACATTCTGCATGGAGTGTTATGCACAAACAATGAATCCTGGAACACTACATCTAAAACTAATGATGTAATATATGGGGATTAACATAAGAATAAAAAATAAATAATTAAAAAAAATGGTCTGCCAATTCCTGTTTAGTAGTTAATGTATCTATACTATTTATATTTAATGCAGTTACTGATGTGCTGAGGATTAAGCCTGTCACTTTATATTTTTTTCTGGTTTTTGTTTCTCTGATTGCTTTTATCTACTTTTTTTTTTAAAGGTTTTATTTATTTATTTGAGAGAGAATGAGATAGAGAAAGAGAGCATGAGAGGGGGGAGGGTGAGAGGGAGAAGCAGACTCCCCGCTGAGCAGGGAGCCCGATGTGGGACTCGATCCCGGGACTCCAGGATCATGACCTGAGCCGAAGGCAGTCGCTTAACCAACTGAGCCACCCAGGCGCCCGCTTTTTATCTACTTTTATATGTGAACATTTTTTAGAATTCTGTTTTAACTTATCTACACTTTTCTTAGTTAAAATTCCATTTTAACTTATTTACACTTTTTATAATATATATTTAGTGGTTATTCTGAATATTTCATTATATATACAAAATTTATCACAGTCTACTAATATCATCACTTTACCAGTTTGGGTGGACTATAAAACCCTTACCTTTTTCTACATACTTTTATCTTACTCCATTTATAATATAATTTTAAAATATTTCCTCTCTATATAGAACCACATCACACAGTCCTACATTTTTTGCTTCAACTATCAAAATATAAATTCAATATTCAAAAACATAAATTAGAAAATCAACAGGAGAAAGAAAACTTATTGTATTTATTGATATTTTTGCTTACTGTGTTATTTTTTCCTTTCTGGTTTCTCAAAGTTCCATCTCTTATCATTTCCTGTTTGGAAAAATTTCTTTAGCCTACTTTAGCACTAGGTCAGTTAGCACAAAACTATCTTTGTTTTCCTTCACCTAGAATGTCTTGATTTCTTCTTCACTGATGAAGTATATTTTTTGTAGAATATTGGTTCTGCTTGACAATTCTTTTTCTTTGTGCCACTTATGATTTACACAGTTTCTGGTAAGAAATCTTTCAAATAATTTTTCTCCTACAGGTAAGGTCTTATAGGTGTCTTGTTGTTTTCAGGGTGTTTGGGGTTTTCTCAGTTTCTTTCATTTGTACATTTATGTCTCTTGGTAAATTTGACTGTCATTTTCTTATCAACCATCATTTCTTTGAGTATTTTTCACCTCAACAGTCTTTCCCTTCACCTTTTAGGACTCCAGTGATACAAATATTAGATAATTTCTTATAATGCCGTGGGTCCCTCAGGCTCTGTTCATCATGTTTTGTTTTGTTTTCAGTCTGTTTTATCTTCCTGTTATTTTATCTTCTTATTGTTTTCTCTACCAGTTCACTAATTATTTTTTCTAACTTCCATTCTCATAGTGAATTAGACTGACCTGTATATTCTGGTTATTTTGTTTCTTAGTCCCACTTGGTTCTTCTTTGTATCTTCTATTTTTAGTTGAGACTTTCTTTTTCTTTGCTGAGACTTTTGTTGTTGTTATTGTTTCATTTGTTTTAAGCATGTTCATAATGGATTATTGAAGAATTATTTCTGCTGCTTTAAAATCTTAATTTGATGGTTCTCACATACCTGTCATCTCAATGTTGACATCTATTTCTTTTCTTTTTTTATTCAATTTTAGATCTTTCTTGGTTCTTGGTATGATGAATGATCTTCAGTTGGGGCACATTCTTTTATGTTATGAGAGTCCTGAATTTACTTAAACTTTTTTTTAGCTGGCTTTTTCTGACAATAGTCTGTTAACAGAATAGGAGGAACCACCTTGTTACTGCCAGATAGAGATAGAAGTTCAAATTCTCCATTCAATTTCTCTTGACGCCAAAGGTGGAAAGCTCCTCCTTGCTGCTGGGAGTGGAAGTCTAGGCTGCTCCCTGCATGGTCTCCAGGGACACCAAGGAGGTAGAGCTTGTTATCATCCAGCAGGGATGAAATTCCCAGCCCCCTTCTTGACTCTCTCTGACATCACCCCCACAGAGGTCGGGTGGCTCTTTATAGCCTTACAAGGGCAGAAGTCTAGATTCCTCACTTGCTGGATTAAGTAGGAGTGGGGCCAGAGTTTTTTCTGTGTTATTTGTCTAAAGTAGAGTAGTCATTATCTAAAAATTTTCTGTTTGCTAAGCTCCTCTTCCCTTGATCCTTTGGTTAAAGAGAACAGTTCTGTGCCTGTTGGCATGTCCAAGTTGCAGTCATTTTTAACTCCAAGTCTGGGATATATTAGACAAAAATAAAACCCAGAGAACTAATTTTTATTCCCAGTCCCCATGTCCTTAGCAGCTACGCCTTCTTTTTCCCACCTTTGAAGAGTCTTCTTATTTTTTTCTTCAATAATGTTCAGGGCTTTTAGTTGTACTTAGCAAAGGAAGTAAGTAAAATTATGCCTACTTGAGAATCTTCATCATTGCCCTTTATAAGCGCTAGGTTACTTCCTTTAGTATTTATTATTTTATTACAACCCAATCACAACATCTCTTTCTTTCTAAATTTTTTTTTTTTTTTTGACAGAGAGAGACACAGAGAAAGAGGGAACACAAGCAGGGGGAGAGGGAGAGGGAGAAGCAGACTCCCAGCTGAGCAAGGAGCCCGATGCGGGGCTGAGCCGAAGGCAGACGCTTAATGACTGAGCCACCCAGGCGCCCCTTCATCTCTTTCTTTTAAGAGTTACCACAAGCTCACTTGTGTGGCAACCATTTTCTTTATCCCTTTAAAATTTACCTCATAATTATGCGTCCCTATTGTATCCCATAACTACAAATCTCTATTGTTTACTTTTGCCATTAAAAAAAACTTTATACAATCAGATTCATGTAGTATGTAGTCTTTCCTCTGTCTTATGGGTTTCTTTCTTCAATATTATGTTTTTAATATTAATCTGAGTTATTACTTGAAATCATTGCTTATATTTTTGGTTTCTCCACAGTAGTTTCTTGTATGAATAAACCAGAATTTGTATATCCATTTTACTTTTGATTTATTTTGGATTATTTCTAGTGTTGCCATTGATCAAAATAAAAATGTTACCATAAGTGTTCTTGTACATTCTTCTTGCTGCAAGTGTGCAGGCTTCTAAAGATGTATCAAGTTGTTATTGTCATTGTTTTTAATATGAGAAATGTGTCCATAAATGAAGACACATTCACCTTGTAAGAATGCAAGTTGAATTAGTAAATATATTATTTTTCACATTTAATTATTGTGCATGTTTCAGTACAGTTTTGTTTTCATTTATTGGCTTAGGTCTTTTGTATCTCATGGGAAATGGTAATGGGACTGTTTGTTCTCAGGTGTCTCTTATTTCACACACAGCCCTAAATCAATGGCCTTTGTCTATTGAATATCCCCAAGCCAAGGTGCCAAATATTTTTAATCCCTTTTTTGCAGTGGGCCAGCCTTTTCAGTTTTCTAAGTTTGTGGGGTTTAGTTCCATTCCGCACTGTAGAAGAACTATGCATCTGTTTCCCAATCTAGTATATACTGTTCGATATTATTTCTTCTATATCAGTAGTCTGGTTGTTTACAACAAACATGTTCCTCTTCATGGTTAGAACCTGAGATATTTCTTTCTTGTTTTCTTTTTCTCTTGATTCTTATTTAAACAAGTGTTTTTCATATTTTGTCAATTTCTGTGTGTAAAATGGATATTGGAAAACAACTGTTTTAGTCTAACATACTGACCATAATTCTATTAAATAGTCTTTAAAAATTAAGACACAAATGTGATGCATTATTTCAATAAAACACTTCTGTACTATATTAAAAAATCTTTTTTTTTTTTTTTAGTACAAAGTTAGGGTTCTTTATTCAGACAGTAAAGCACAGAAAAGGGGAGAGCTATGCTGTTTCCACGGCAACAGAACATCTCATACATGTAAAGTCCTTGGCTTGTATCAGGCAGACTCTTCCTGGCTCAGGAGAAATATGTTTTAACTTGATGAGAACAAAACCAGGCAGCCTGGCTAGAGTGCAGAAGCGGGGGCTGGCTGTCTGGTCAGTTCTGAAGTGCTTAGTGAGCGTGTCCAGCAGTTCCTGCTTCTTCAATCGGCCGGCAGCCCATACACCCTGCAGGCTTCCTTCAGCACAGGCACAGTGAGCTTACCCAGCATGCCCTTGCTCACATGGGCCTTCAGATCCTCTTCAGATAACTCCATCTTGGGCCTTTTGCTTCCAGAACCTTCATCATCTTGTTTCTGCTTGGGAACTTTTCCTTCAGGATTATAATCTGGTGGGTAGACAAGCTCCTTAAACTCACTCACCAGGGAGCCCAGTCTTTTATCTATTGCTTCAGTTTTAGGCAGTGTCAGACCCACCGCTTGCTCAGGCTCCATTAGATCCAAAGCCAACGCCTCCAGTTTCCTGAAGTGTTGCTGCAGCACTGGATTCTCGAAGCTGTCACTTCTGTAGTTGAAACGGAGCTTCTGAACAATAGCCTTCACCTAGTCTATCTGCTCTGGGTTCGCCACGACTTTTTCAGTAAAGGGCAGCTTCCGTTTATCATCAGCGTAGGGTAAGAAGACAAGCTGGAAGCCCGGGGGAGTCACCTGAATTTTCTGCTCATCCAGCTCCTCTTCCTGCGGCAACAAGGCCACAAAATAAGGAGGGATGTTCCGACGGGGGGTGTATCTGCACACTGCCATGACCTCCTTCTCCAGACACTTGGTGAGGAGAGCACTGAACAGGGTTGAGCTCCCATGCACCAGGAACTCTTCGGGGTACACGAACAGGGAGGGCCTCAGGTAATGGCGCTTCTTCAGCATTATCAAGGGCTTGAAACCGATGGGAATCAAACCCGGTTCATCAAAGCATTTCAGCTCTTCTGTTTCCTCTTTCTCTAGTTAAATCTGATGACTCCCATAGTTCTGAGACCTCTTGGTGTCGCTAGCAGAAGCAAACTGCCCATATTTACATCAAATGTCCAGGTCTTGGATTTCACTGGTTCATTGGTTTCCCGATAAAGCCTCACAGGAGGAGGTTTGACAGCCTTCTGGACATTATTATACATGCCGACAGTGAGTGCTATATCTTTGCTGAGCTTAAGCTTCAACCTTCAGAGCAGACGCTTCCTGATCTCCTTAGCCCAAACCTTCCTCAACAGGTCTTCCAGTTTGCTGGATTCCTCAAAGTGAACCCCTAGGTCCTCATCCTCGGCTGTGCTGGTGATATCTCGGTAAAACAAGGATATGTCAAAGCCCCCACGTTTCCTCAGGTGCATCAAGTCCAGATTGTTTCTTCACAAGTGTATATAACGTTTCTTCATGTAAGTAATAATAATAGAAAACAACTTGCTGTTACTTTATAAATTGATTCACAAACTTAAGGAGTATTTGGATTCTACCTTTGCTCTTCTCTACATATCCAAACAATTTTATTGCTGCAAAATGTTTCATATATACTGACTTCACCCTTATTTCTCCATGTTTAAGTTAATATTTCCTTTTTTGCTGACTACTCTCATAACTTAGGTAAGAAATGAAAAATAAACAACAAAACAAAAGTAAAATACCAAAACACAAGACACAGTATCTAAGAAATTAGGATAGTGCTTTGAATATACCAGTTCTTCAATAAATAATTAATACTAAATGAGATTTGCTTGTGTATTTTAGATATGTGTGAAACTTCAAATATATGTTATATATATTTATATATACATATACATTCATGTACTTTATATACAAAATTAACCTATTAAGAGGTTTTAAATAAATGTTTAAGAACAATAGCATTGCTAATACAATGCTTTATGTATAATAAATGTTGACTACATTTGTTGACTTAAATCCCAACTCAATTAACTAATGAAGGAAAAGAATAATACATGGTGTTCTTTTCTGTCATGGTTTACCTAAGGCCGGGAGATTATATCCTGATGTAAATACTTCAGGGAAAATACTTTCATACTCTAAATAGCTTCCTCATTCACCATGTTTTAATGATAACTTGAGGCAAGCATGAAAGGGTGGCATTGATAATGGGGATGGGTTGTCTAAAATGCCAACCATAGAGTGCAGGTTTATGCTTTACAATCCTTAGTGGTGTATTAAGAAGAAAAAGAAGAAGACGATGATGGAGAAGTCAATGATGGAGAAGGAGGAGTAAGAGGAGATGAAGAAGGAGAAGGAGGGGAGAGGAAGAAGGAGGAGGAGAGAAAAAGGAAGGAGGAGAGGAAGAAACTAAGGGGATGGAGTGTCATCAATCAAGTTATCATTATGTGCAAAATTGAATTTTAACATGGCTTCCCAAATTGCTACGTTAAATTGTAATTTGTGCTTTTGCCAACAATGCTTTGTTTCTTCCTCTTTAACAAACTATATAGTAGCAGTTTTGGTTTGCGAATGAATATTCAAGCTGTATATTTACACCCTAGACTATTCCTCACAATGTTCTCTATTTTTTGTGTCACTGTAGACTTTCAGGTAAAATTTTTTTCTCATTAGTATACCTCCATCAATAAAGCATTCTGAGAGTCTTTTTATTAAGAGTATATGTGAAGCATAATCTAGATCGGTTGTTTTAGTTGGAAATACATATTACACTTCAAGGTGATTCCCCTGGTTTACTCAGCTACTGTATATCTAGATGTTATATTTCTATGGATTTTTTTTTTTGTTCTTCTCCACCATGAGAAAACAATTATTTATAGAGTATCTATTTTCTTGTTTGCTACAAAATGAATGTGATTGTTAAAACGTAATAGCAGTGTATTTCACTATAGAAAACATGATTAGTTCCCTCTTCAAACAACATAGTTTGTTGAGTTATATATTTTTAAAAAGGAAAGAAACTCCGAGAAAGACAACAAATTAATATCGACCACATATGTCTATTTTATTTTTCATCTTACCAGAGAGGTATTTAACCCTGCTTTTATGTTGAAATAAATGGGTAGCCTTTAAAAATACCAGTGCTTTGTCTTTACCCCATAAAAATCTGAGGGTAGGGTCCAGGCATTATTATTTTTTAAGCTCTCCAGATAAATCCAATATGTAGCTAAGGAAGAGGACTGCCCTAGACAGTGATTACCTCTGTTGTGCTATATATTGTAAGAAAAACTACTACCATCGCCATTTGTTGAAAAGCTTCTATATATCTGGTCTTCATATATTCCGTTACATTCTATAATCTTCACAAACAATATATAAATTCATTATTCTCACTTTTAGATAAGGAAGCAGAGTCGGGATAAAGTCACTTGCACAAATTATACAGCATCTAAAAGTTAATGACAAGGTATGCAGGTCTGTGAGCATTATTGAATATAACACATGGTGTTAATGATCTGCTTCACTTCTAGACCCCATTTATATCAAGTTCTCTTCTCCTTGTGGGAACAAAGGAGGGTCCACTTCATTGGGCCCTTGTGATTAGTTGGGGTGATATGACTATTTCTGGCAAATGAGGTGAGGGGAAATGATGTGCATCGTTCTAAGTGTGGATGCGTTATCCCCCACCATGCTATCAGAGGATGCTGCATGTTTGCGGCTACAGGATGGGGGCATCACTGTCACACTGAGATCCTCAATGATGACATGAAACAGAGCCCCTGACTGATTAGCTTTGCATGTGTAGTTGAGAGAAACATACTCCTTATTATGTTAAGCCACTGAGATTTGTGTGTTGTTTGTGCCAGAGTATCACATGGCACACAACTTTGAATACACTTATGATATTTTCACCCGTCCATTCTGAGCCATTTGGGTACCTAAGAAAAATCCCTAGCTAACAAAAGGTAGATGCTCAAATGATGTTGTTGAAGAGACCATTTTTCTTCTGGATGAATTTAAAGCAGTATAGGGGAGGAAAAATAATTTTCCTCTCCCCTTTTGAGTTCTTAACTGAGACTCCTATATAATAAACATTAACAAAAGAAAAACAAACACAATTTATTAGCATATACACCTCATGTATACATGGAGATACTCAGGGAAAACTGAGTAACTCAAAGAGATGATTTTAAAATTCAGGATTAAATATTATCTTAATAGGGAAAGCAGAGGGGGAATGTAGGTATCTTAGGGGAAAGCAAATTATTTTTTAGGAAGGATGAATGGACTCTTATAAGAATAGATAGTATGTTTGATAGTTTGTGACAATGTTGTCTGGGTGTGGTATAGACCTCTAGACTCCTCATCAATCTTCCCTGGTTGATGGAACTCCAGGAGGGGATTTATGACAATTGAATTCCTTTCGGAGGATCTATCTTCAGCCAGATAAAGGGAGTTTAGAGAAAGCCTTTCTCTTCAGTTACTATTTTTCAAGGCCTACAGTTCAGAATAATCAATAATCAAAGGGACATATATGGGGTATCCTTCAACAACAAATCAGTTTCTATTTGTATTTAATATATGCTTGAAAAATAACTCTTACAAAAGCTAGATTTCATTGCTGAATAATGGATTTGAGTTATTTTCTCCAAAGGATGCTTATGCATTTTATGGCACATTCATTTAGATAAGAATGAAGGCTTATCCTCATATTCTCCACCCTGAATCATTCATGCATCCACTTATCCATTCACTTATTAACTATATATTGAATCTCTATAATAGATCTGCAATAAGGAATAGCTTCATCACACACCACAAGAAGGATCAAGGTGCCATTACCTTTGTGGAGCTCCAAATTCACCAAGTTCAGTCATCAGCAGGGGGAGAAAAATGGCTGACTCTCTCACTGAACAATTGATGCTTTTATTGGGAAAGACTGGTCATGAATATAGCAGGACTTTTCTTGCTCTGTCTTCTAACAATAGGCTGGTTTTCAGGGAAGGATTGGAAAGGGATCCTCAACTTTAAACAATACAAAATCCTCTTCCAACTTTGTAGGCTCAATAACTGAGAAGAGTTCTATAATGAAGGAATTGATTGGAAGCATTGGGCTAGGAGCCAAATGTCACTGCTTACCCTTGAAGGCTTATACTCAATGAAACAAGGAAAATAAATGAAAACAACACTGAAGTGGTTAGCAACTGTGTGAAAGACGTATTGCCCTGAGGAGTCTACCTTATTCTCTGCTCTTAAAAAAAAAAAAAAAGTATCTCAGAATGAGAAATGATTTGTCTTTGCAGTAAAGTTTACTGTAGGAGAATGGCAAGATAATTAATTAAAATACTATTTTGTGTTTTTAGTTTGTTTTGTTTTTTTTTCCTTGTTTCAAGAAGATAGCAAATTATATCATTTTCTTTGCTGTGGGACACCCTCATTTAAAAAAAATGAATCTTTCTGAAGAAATTTCCTTTTTAGTATTTCTTTTCCCAACTCCTCTTTGGGAAGTTTAAGCAAAACTTTCTCAGAAAGGAAAGGGAGATAAATAACAACTTGGAGCTACAAGAAAGTGTGACTCTACTTGGGAAAGAAGTACATTCTCTGATCTGGAAAGGATTGGTGGAGACTCACTGGATCCAGAATTAGCTGTGTCCTACTACTTCGAAGGTCCTAAGTGATATGATAAGGTCTCAAAGAAGAATGGCTATATGGACAAAGAACCTTTGACTTGGCAAAGATCTACATTGTCAGACAGCTATAGACCTATCTATCTGCTTTTCAGAAATCATGGTGGCGTGGACAATGCATGTAACAGTATAACCAATGTGGATAGAAGACCGGAGAGATCTGCACAGAGCCCTTAATTGTGGGAGGCTTCTGAATACCTTTTCTGGACCTAAAAATGGGGATGCAATTATCATTGTACTTCTCCTAGCCTCATAGAATATGCCATAGAGTGGATTACATTTGTTATAAATAATTGAATAAAATTCATATCTGTTCATCTAAAAAACAGGAGAGAGAGGTTAAATTAGCAATTTTTTGGACAGTAGGTAATATTTTAACTATGCTCATGTCATTTGTAAACCTTGTAGGTGTTTGGGAGAAAATGGGAAGTAGAAAGTGAAATATACAACTCTGTAAATTATCATTTGATGAAACATTTCCTCTATCTCTCAGAAGTGAAAATCATCAAGGCATTTTCCCCTACTATAATAGATGCTTAGATTTTCTTTACTGTTTTATATATATGTAGATATTTGAAATAGAACTCATGACTTTTGAATTCATTCCTAATCATCCATAACACACACACACACACACACACACACACACACACTCATGATATCCCCCCTAGCTTGTACCTTCCAGCTAATTCTAAGGATGTCCACCTTCCTGCAGGAGCATGCCTAATCACGTAGCTGTATGAGAGATGTGAAAGCTTGATTTCAGCCTCAATTCTCTCTCTTCATGGGTCTTCCTCATTAACAGCACATCCAGCATAACCCTGAATGGTGGTTCTGACGAAGTCTCCTTATAAGGCTATGTTAGTTGGTGAGTTTACTGGAATGTTTGACTTTACTGGAAATATAAATAATGAGCTTGTAATGCCGATGAAATATCCTCAGAAAATTTCATCTTCAGTGATTCCTTTTACATGGTTTTATTTTATTTATTTATTTATTTTTAAAGTGGGTATTTTATTTATTTGTACTTAAACCTATAAACCAATCAGCCAAACTGGTACTATTATCATGATACATTAAAATACAAAACATCTTTCTACAAATACTAGAATAATGAACAAATTAACAGTTCTAATAAAACATCACAAGGGACAGAGGAAATCAATGAAGCACATTATAGCTTAACCCTTCACCATTAATAATTGAGGTTATTAACAAGAAAAGCCTCACAATCTCAGAAAATACAAATTATCCTTCATCACATGTCTTCGTATCTTCACTTCCTATTCTTGAGGTTAGATTCTAGAGCCTAAAGATATCCACATTAGAACTGTATCTAGTTATCTATAACCAGAAACACCTTTTATCATGTTGTCCATAGCAGCCATTGCTACTGAAACCTCTTTGACTCCAATCGTACCCCCTCAATGGACACAATAAGAACAATGGGAAACAGAATATTGAGGCAGAGATATATAGGACCCTAAAAGACAAAGCCTAGGAGAAGTAATACAGCCACCACCCAAATTGATTGAATAATATAGTCATCGTCACACATCTTCAGGCTGTATGTTTACAGAGTAATTTGGGAACAAATCCATTATTTGCTGGGTACTAAAATATTTAGCAGATAGTTATATTACACTATGGCTTTCCCCAGAAGTTTCTAAGATGGATTCCAAATCGCTGATGGAATTTTGCTGGAACTGGATCTGGGGCTGCAGGGATTCCTCTCCACAGTTCTAGAGCTGATTGTTCCAGGCTAGGGGGCACCAGGTCTGACTGGCCCAGGAATGGTTGCTCCAAGACTGGCTGTTCCAAGTCTGGTTGCTCCAATTCGGGTTATTCCAGGTCTGGTTGCTCCATATTGGAAGGTTTCCAGAAGTGTTCCTCAGGTATCCCTGGTGGTAGGAATAGAAGCCTGGGTATTCTGTGGTTGCTGTGCTGTTCTGAGTCACACTCTCGCTCTCCTTTGGCCAATGGTTTTTCTGCCACCTCTTACATTTCATTCTCTGGTTCTGGAACCAGGTCTTCACCTGCTTATAGCTAAGGTTCAGAATGTTGGAAAGTTCTTACATCTGCTGGAGACTGAGGTATTTCTGTCTCTGAAATCAATCATTGAGGACAAAGAGTTGGGTCTGAGAGAACACGGTCCTGATCTTCTGTTTCTTGCCCTGGGCATTATCTTCCTTCCTCACTGTTCTCTCCTCTCCAGAATTGGGTGGTAGTTTTAGGGACTGGTGGAGGAGTAGGGGCTGTCCTGAACAAGCAGATCCATGGACGAAGGAAGAGGAGAGACGGTCTCCATGTGGGGTGTCTCAGCAGATGACATTTGCAGGGATGCATAATTTTCTTCAGGCCCATAAATCTCAGGCATTGGAGAAGAGTCCTTAGAACTGGGTGCTTTGGGGCCAGGCGGGCGTTGAGGCAGAGCTGGATCTGCACTCATGTTGGTGAGTTGAGGGTAGACGGAAAAAAAAAAAAAAAAAAAAGAGCGAAATTGTAAGAAAGGCCCAGGCTTATGGATCTAGGTGGAAGAGCTGAGGAGTAGGAAGACCTCCAGATGTTAAGAGTTTGAGAAAGACAGGATGAAGTGCGTCAACACTGCAATAGTAAGAGCCAACCAGCCCAATGGAGCCCTACATGGTTTTATTTTTATAGCATGGTACAAGCTATCCTTTTTTGATAGCTTTATCTTGCTTCAACCCTAGTATTATTTGGCTATTCTACAGGTCTTGAACATTTTAGACTCTTAGAAAAACTTGATAACTTGTAAATTTGTACCTTTGGGTTATAAAGAGTCTTGTCAGTTAGTCTTGATATTTTCAGGCAATTTGACAAGTGAAATATTCTGGAAGAGTTTCTTGGGATAGTCAGTTTTGTGAAATTCTTCTTTGGCATACCTACTCTTTGTCAGCCTTCGCCAGTCACGCATATTTTCATATGCTCAACAATTTTACTTTTCATTAAGTATGTCTTATAAAAATAAGTTAATTCACCATTAAATAACATTTATTATTATAATTTACTTTTATTCTTTTTATCTCACATTATTATGATTTCCACCTTCTAATTTCAAACATGATTAAAAATAATAATTAGAATAGTAATAATGAATTGCTTTTATGTTTATGGCATTCTCCAGGAATGATATTATTGTAGTTGTTTCAGAATGGGAATTTTAGAATATTTATTTCTTTTATATTTTGATCTCAAATATTAGAGTTAATAATCTTTTCCTTTTGTTATGTCTTAATCATTTCTTTTTAGTCTTGACTTTTGAGTGTAGTACAATATGAAATATAGTTAAAATGGAAAAATAAAGAAGCAAGAACAAATAAGCACTGAAAAATTTCTATAAACATTTGCATATAGAATTCACACATGCAGCCTTTCAACTGTACTCCTAAAATGTCAGTGTACTGCACTTAAACATTTCAAAATATATTTTTTCAATTCATATTTTTCACAAAATATATATGATATACCCATGGAGTTTGTTATATGTGTTAGAATTTTTTGGTTTGTTTGCTTTATTTTTAAATATTGAGGCTTCTGACTGTGTACATTTTTATTATTGTTCCTAATTCCAGGTGGTACATTTCTGAATCATGGCACATAATCCAGCACTGAGCATCTGCAAAAATGACAGGAGCATAGGTATACTCTGGACCCTAGTATAACAGAGGAGAGTCAGGCATGGTTGGTTTGTCACAGCACGGTGGCTTTCACACAGTGGGAAGCTTTAGAGCACCTTAAGAATGAGTGCTAGCCGAGGCAGTAACTGCTGTGGCTGATCTTATGAAATTTTATGGGCAGCACAGGCTTCTGCAGCAGGGAAGAGACAGGGAAGAGAATAATAGATGGGAAATGAGCTGACAAAGCTTTTGTAAGATGACAAGAACACCTGGGGACTACAGGATATGACTTGGAGGGATTAGTGAGACAACATTACACAAGGCTGGGGCTACTTAAAGTACAAGTGGAAACTTGAGGTTCAGAAATAATTATTGCTTTCATAATTTTTATTTTAATTTCAACCCTACTTTTTAGATTTGTAAGGCCTGGAGAAATGTCGACTACATAAATTAAACTTCCATTTACAGGTGTGTGCCTGTGTGTGTACCAAATGTAAAATTATCCTTTATATAAATTTACACATAAGCAAGGTACTCCTAAACAAAATTTATAAGCCTTGTCTAATTTGGCTCAGCTTTACTAGAAGCTATAGTAAATGGATATCTTGGGTAAGTGTTATTTTGGGTGGAAAGTCTTGGAATGATGTTTAGAATATAGATACCTAGACCGATAATCTATTTAAGTATATCATACAAAGAGGATTTATTTAAAAATTACAAAGGATAAAAGTAGTTTGCTGAATTTTATGTTATTATTATATGTTATATATTATATTATTATATACTATTATAAGTTATAATTTTATAACTTTTATAAGTTGAACATACTGATGTAATCAGTGGTACGCTAAATAATAGAATATTATTAATACACCAAAATCCTCATTGTGCTTCCTTCCAGTTACTAATCAACACACCAAGGATAATGACTCCCTCAATTTCCAACACCCTAAGTTAGTTCTCTGTGCTATCAAACTTTCTATGAAGGGAATCTTTTTAGTATTTGCATTTTTCTTTTTTTTTTTTTCTTTTTTTGTGTGTGTTTCTGGAAACAGTATGATTTTTTTTTATTTATTATTTTTTTTATTCTTATGTTAATCCCCATACATTACATCATTAGTTTTAGATGAAGTGTTCCATGATTCATTATTTGTGCATAACACCCAGTGCTCCATGCAGAATGTGCCCTCCTCAATACCCACCACCAGGCTAACCCATCCTCCCACCCCCGTCCCCTCTAGAACCCTGTTTGTTTTTCAGAGTCCATCATCTCTCATGGTTCGTCTACCCCTCTGATTTCCCC
>NW_027681489.1:0-7421 GCF_054177405.1 Leptonychotes weddellii
AAGATATGTTAAGAAAAAAAAAGAAGAAGAAGAAGGTAGCGGGAGGGGAGGAATGAAGCGGGGGAAATCGGAGGGGTGGACGAACCATGAGAGAAGATGGACTCTGAAAAACAAACTGAGGGTTCTAGAGGGGAGGGGCGTGGGAGGATGGGTTGGCCTGGTGGTGGGTATAGAGGAGGGCACGTTCTGCATGGAGCACTGGGTGTTGTGCATGAACAATGAATCATGGAACACTTCATCTAGAACTAATGATGTAATGTATGGGGATTAACATAAGAATAAAAAAAAAATTGTAAAAAAAAAAAAAAAAAAAAATCCTAAAGGATTTTGGCAGCAACCTCTTCAACCTTGGCCGCATCAACTTCCTGCAAGACACGTCCCTAAAGGCAAGAGAAACATAAGCAAAAATGAACTATTGGGATTTCACCAAGATAAAAAGGTTTTGTACAGCAAAGGAAACAGTCAACAAAACTAAAAGGCAACCTACAGAATGGGAGAAGGTATTTGTAATGAGATGTCAGATAAAGGGCTGCTATCCAAGATCTATAAAGAACTTCTCAGACTCAGCACCCAAAATACAAATATTCCAGTTAAGAAATGGGCAGAAGACATGAACAGACATTTCTCCAAAGAAAACATACAGATGGCCAACAGACACATGAAAAAATGCTCAACATCACTTGTCATTAGGGAAATACAAATAAAACCACAATGAGATACCACCACACACCAGTTAGAATGGCTAAAATTAACAAGATAGGGAACAACAAACGTTGGTGAGGATGTGGAGAAAGGGGAACCCTCTTACACTTTTGGTGGGAATGTAAGCTGGTACAGCCACTCTGGAATGCAGTATGGAGGTTCCTCAGGAAGTAAAAATAGGGCTACCCTATGACCCAGCAATTGCACTACTGGGTATCACCACAAAGATACAGATGTAGTGATCCGAAGGGGCACCTGCACCCCAATGTTCATAGCAGCAATGTCCACAATAGCCGAGATGTCCTTCAACAGATAATGGATAAAGAAGATGTGGTTTATATATACAATGGAATATTACTCAGCCATCAAAAAGGATGAATACCTACCATTTACATCACCATGGATGGAACTGTAGGGTATTATGCTAAGTGAAATAAGTTAATCAGAGAAAGACAATTATCATATGCTTTTACTCATCTGTGATATATAAGAAGTAGTGCAGGGGTCATAGTGGAGGGAGGGAGAACTTAATGGGAAGAAATCAGAGAGGGAGCCAAACCATGAGAGACTCTTGACTCTGGGAAACAAACTGAGGGTTGCAGAAGGAGTGGTAGGTAGGGGGATGGGACAACTGGATGATGGGCATTAAGGACAGCACATGATGTGATGAGCACTGGGTGTTATACAACTGATGAATTATCGAACACTACATCTGAAACTAATGTACTATATGTGGGTTAATTGAATTTAAATAAAAAATAAATAATGCAATAAATATAGGGGTGCATATATCTTTTTGAATTAATGTTTTTGTTTTCTTTGGGTAAATACCTAGTAATAGAATTACTGGATCATATCATAATTCTGTTTTTAATTTTTTGAGAAATAATTCATACTGTTTTCCACAGTGGCTACAGAAGTCCCATCTACAGTACATGAGGGTTCCTTTTTCTTTACATCCTTGTCAACACTTGTCATTTCTTGTGTTTTTTTAATTCCCTTGTGATGACTTCTTGGACCCATAAATTAGAAGTGTGTTGCAAGTATTTGGAGATTTTGTTTCTTTTACTTTTATTGATTTCTAATTTGATTCCATTGTGTTTAGAGGACACATTGTATATGACTTGATTATTTTAAATTTGTTGAAGTTTATTTCTTAGCCCAGAATGTGGTGTATCTTGGTATATGTCTTGTGGTGACAAGAATATTTTGCTGTTGTTTGGCAGATTATTCTACAAATGTTTAGTTCTGTTGACTGGTGCTTGTGTTGGCTTCTATATCCTTGTTGATTTGCTAGGGAAAAGTGTTGAAATCTACTAGAATCATGGTTTCTCTTTTTCTCCTCTCAGTTTTTGCTTCACATAATTTGCAGGCTGTTGTTTGGGCATGCATATTTAGGATTGCCATGTCTTCTTGGTGAATTGATCTTTTTATCTTTACAAAATGTCCTGGTCATTTTCTCTCCTTTCAAGTTTTTTTTTTTTTAATCTGATCTTAGTATAGCAATTCTCACTTTCTTTTGATTAATGTTTGTATGCTATATCTTTGTCTTTCCTGTTACTTTCAGCCTATCATGTCAATATATTGGAAGTAAGTTTCTTGTACACAGCACATAGTAGGTAGTTTTTTTAACTCACTCTGCCAATCTATATATTTTTAAAATATTTTATTTATTCACTTGAGACACAGAGAGAGAAAGAGAGAGAGAGAGCGAGCATGAGTAGGGAAAGAGGCAGAGGGAGAGGGAGAAGCAGGCTCCCCACTGAGCCAAGAGCCCAATGTGGGGCTCAATCCCAGGACCCCAGAATCATGACCTGAGCCAAAGGCAGACGCTTAACCATCTGAGCCACCCAGGTGCCCCTACCAATCTGTATTTTAATTGTTTACATTTTATGTACTTAGTGATATGTTAGTGCTTAAGTTCTCAATTTTTTGTTGTCTGCTTATTTTTTCATTCAAATGTGGGTTGTTTTTTTTTTCTTGCCTTCCTGTGGTTTAATTGAACACTTTTTTTTAGAATTCCATTTTGATTTGTATATAGTTTTTAATGTATCTCTTTGTATCATTTCACTTCTTGAGTGGTTGTTGTAGACATTTCATTATGTATGAAGAACTTATCACAATCTACTGCTATTGCATTTTCTCAGTTTGAATGAAATACAAAGATCTTTCCTTTCTTAGTTTTCCTTTACTTCCCTCATTTTAAATAAATTTTCTCTCTCTGTATTTAGAACCACATCAGACTATGTTATAATTTCTGCTTCAACTATGAAACATAATTTAGGATGCTCAAAGGAAGGAGGAAAATATATTGAATCTAACAATATTTTTACTCTCCCTGTAGTTTTTTATTCACACTTGATATTAAAAAACCTCTTTGATCTTTTTTTCTGTTTAGTGAACTCCTTTTAACCATTCTTTTAGAGTTTGTCTTTTAGTGACAAATTGAGATTTTCCTATTTCTTGGTATGATGAGTGAGTTTTGATTAAAACTGGATATTTTGGATATTATGTTATGACATTGCAGGTCTTATTTAAACCTTCTATTTGTGGTGGGTTGTTTTGACATTGCGCTGGCTGTGGAGGGACAGGTGTCATCTTGTTAACTAACAGGTGGGAGTAGAAGTTCAGATTTCCCCACTGGCCTTTACTAACTCCTGAGATAGGGAGAGGCACTTCATAACTGCTGGGTAGGGTGTAGTTATTGCTCCTTATTTTACTTATACTGTGCAGGATACCAGTGCCTCATTCCTGCTCCCCATATGGCCTCCACTAACTCAGTTCTCTCATTCAGAAGTTGAAATACTCTGTGAATTTAAATGAAGGTAGAAAATGTTATTTCTTTTGCTATAGGAGAATGAGAATAAGCTTCTCAGACTTGGATTTGCCAGAAATCATGACGTTACTTCCTATGAAAGTGCAAAGATTTGGCTTAATTTAAAAATTTGATTTATGTTTGATAGTTTTCCAAATAATTACAGGTAAAAAAATTGAGTAAGTTTTTTACTATCTGGTTAGTTCATTAAGACTGTGAATGAAATTCAACTAAATTTTCAGTTATCTGTTTAATTTTGTCTCTTGTATTATAATTCTGTCTAGGCACAGGTTGTCCAAAATTATCAGATTCTTTTTCTTAGAGAATTTTTAATTCTTTATTTTTCTTTTATATGATTTGAGTTTTTCCACTGAAACTCCTAAGTATCAGTCTTTGAATTAAGATGCTGAGAGAATCTTAGGGTAGCTAGTTGTTTCTTTCCCTGACTGTTGTTGTTATCACCATCGTTAGTTCAGTTTGGAGGAACTACATAGCTACAAGGCTTTATTCCTACTACTAACTTAGTAATTTAGGTTCTTATCCTAAAACTTAAATTGTAAATTAGCAGCAGCCTTTCAGCCACTGAACAGTATCTCATAAAATGTGGTTTATAGGCTATCTGTAATAAAACCAGCCAAAGAAGTGCTAACTAAACTTTAATGTGTATATGACTAACCTGGGGGTTCTTCATAAAATGCAGTTTCTGATTCTGGGATAGGGCCCAAGATTCTAAATTTCTACTAAGTTTCCAGGTGATGTTCATGCTGGTATATGGACTTCATTTTGAATAGCAAGTACTGAAGTTACTTGTTAAAATATCAGTCATATGGGGCACCTGGGTGGCTCAGTTGGTTAAGCGACTGCCTTCGGCTCAGGTCATGATCCTGGAGTCCCTGGATCGAGTCCTGCATCGGGCTTCCTGCTCGGCAGGGAGTCTGCTTCTCCCTCTGACCCTCCCCTCTCTCCTGTGCTCTCTCTCATTCTCTCTCTCTCAAATAAATAAATAAAATCTTTAAAAAAAAAAATATATCAGTCCTATGTTCCATCCCAAGTCCATGAGTCACAATTTGTGTACCTGGAATGTAGAAATATGCATTTTAATGAGATATTTATTTATACCAAAGATTAAGAATTATTGCTATAATTTAGTAGTTCTTAATTGTGGTTATGCATCAAAACCACCCAGAAAGAGTTTTAAAACAGTATTGCTATGGTGAGCACTGTGAATTGTGTAAGACTGTTGAATCACAGACCTGTACCTCTGAAACAAATAATACATTATATGTTAAAAAAAAAAAAAAAGAAGAAGATAGTAGGAAGGGAAAAATGAAGGGGGGGAAATTGGAGGGGGAGATGAACCATGAGAGACAATGGACTCTGAGAAACAAACTGAGAGTTCTAGAGGGGATGCATGGATGATTGTGTTGGCACCAAGTAGTGTTATTTTAATTGTTGTGGATTAATAAAATAATAATAAATAAAATAAATAAAAATAAATAAAATAATAAAATAATAGAAACGGACTATGCACATGTATTATATATTCATACCATATGATTGTAAAATTATGTGATGGTGTATTATGGAATAGAATTCAAAACTGTTCAAGTAGAGACAAGTGGTAAAAGGAAAGGACAGAATAAATATAGATACACCAAATTCAAAAGAACCTGTGCAGTTAGAAACATATGAGGTTAATTATTTCTTTAAAAAAAATCCATCTGTCATATACACTAATGTCATTAATTTGAATTCTAGTTATAGTTTTATTTGTATTTTATATTTTTGTTTTATGTATACATAAGAGCCATAAGTATGAGGAATTTATATCTTATTTTTATACATGAGTTAAAGAATTTATAAAAGTAAGTCAAAACTGAGGATAAGCAAAAAAAATTTTAAAGGTCTGTACATTCTTCAAGCTTGAAAACATTGATTTTGTTTATTTCATATGCTTATGTAACATATATAACATATATTTCAAACTATAGAGTTACTTGATCTTTAATGTAATGGCCCATTTTAAATAGTTTTCTACATTAGCTTTTCTTCATTGCCCTTACTGGAATTAATCCCTCCCTTCTTTGAATACTTTATAGCAATTCACACACTTTACTTTTATTTTTCTTACTTGTCTACTTGTCTTATCTCTCCTATTGGATGGCATTTTTTTTTTAGGGAAAAAGAGTAGATGTGTTGTAATCAAGAACAGTGCTTTTATAATGAATTATTTGGTGAAGTTTGAATTAATGGATAAATGGACAGAAGACTTACAATGTCTTAGATGATTTACTATAGAGAATGATAGTGAATATAGACATAGGAACAAGATTATTTTTCCAGGGTTCCTATATAACAGAAAATTCTTCAGTTTGCAGGTGATGGTGGTAGAAATGCATTACAAATAAAAGTATAGCTATTAAATTAAATTCAATAAAGTATTGATTAGTTACTTATTAGGGCTATCAAATATATAGCATAAGTATAATCATGCCCTCTCCCTCACCCTTGTTAAGCATCTTAAGTAAATCCCATTACTCTTTTTTTTGGATTCAAATAAAGTCTGGGGTCTTTCTTCATTAGTTGTTTAACCACTACCCATCAGTTGGACATTGGACATAAGATGAAACCCGTATGTTATCAAGGGTCTAGTTTCTTGTCAGTAAGAATGAGGTAAAATTTCACAGTATTGGTTCAAGGAATACTTTTAAAAAAAATTTTTATTAACATATAATGTATTATTTATTTCAGGAGTACAGCTCTGTGATTCATCAGTCTTACACAATTCACAGTGCTCACCATAGTACCTACCCTCCCCAATGTCCATCACCCAGCCACCCCATCGCTCCTACCCCCCTCCACTCCAGCAACCCTCAGTTTGTTTCCTGAGATTAAGAGTCTCTTATGGTTTGTCTCCCTCTCTGGTTTTGTCTTGTTTCATTTTTCCCTCCCTTCCCCAATGATCCTCTGTCTTGTTTCTCAAATTCCTCATATCAGTAAGATCATATGATACTTGTCTTTCTCTGATTGACTTATTTCACTTAGCATCATACCCTCTAGCTCCATCCACATCATTGCAAATGGCAAGATTTCATTTTTTTTTTGATGGCTGCATAATATCCCATTGTATATATATACCACATCTTCTTTATCCATTCATCTGTTGATGGACATCTAGGCTCTTTGCATAGTTTGACTGTTGTGGACATTGCTGCTATAAACATTGGGGTTCACGTGCCCCTTCGGATCACTACATTTGTATCTTTGGGGTAAATACCCAGTAGTTCAATTGCTGGAAAATATGGTAGCTCTATTTTCAACTTTTTGAGGAACCTCCATACTGTTTTCCAGAGTGGCTGCACCAGCTTGCATTCCCACCAATGTGTAGGAGGGTTCCCCTTTCTCCACATCCCCACCAACATCCATCGTTTCCTGACTTGTTAATTTTAGCCATTCTGACTGGTGTGAGATGGTCCCATTGAGGTTTTGATTTGTATTTCCCTGATGCCGAGTGATGTTGAACACTTTTTCATGTGTTTGTTGGCCATTTGGATGTCTTCTCTGGAGAAATGTCTGCTCATGTCTTTTGCCCATTTCTTGATTGGATTATTTGTTCTTTGGGTGTTGAGTTTGATGAGTTCTTTATAGATTTTGGATACTAGCTCTTTATGTGATATGTCATTTGCAATATCTTCTCCCATTCCCTCAGTTGTCTTTTGGTTTCATTGACTGTTTCCTTTGCTGTGCAAAAGCTTTTTATCTTGATGAAGTCCCAATAGTTCATTTTTGCCCTTGCTTCCCTTGCCTTTGGCGATGTTTCTAGGTAGAAGTTGCTGTGGCTGAGATCAAAGAGGTTGCTGCCTGTGTTCTCCTCAAGGATTTTGATGGACTCCTGTCTCACATT
>NW_027681490.1:0-374 GCF_054177405.1 Leptonychotes weddellii
AAAAAAAAAAAAAAGATTTATTTGAGAGAGAGGGTGAGTGTGAGAGAGAGCACAAGCTTGGGGGAGAGGCAGAGGGAGAGGGAAAAGCAGACTCCCCGCTGAGCAGGGAGCCCAACGCAGGACTCAATCCCAGGACCCTGAGATCATGACCTGAATCGAAATCAAGAGTCAGGTGGCTCAACCAACTGAGCCACCCAGGTGCCACACTATATCTCCCACCTTTTTCATGGAAGTTCTCTCCCTTCTGTAGTTATTTACTGGTCTCCTCCCATAGCAGGCTGTGCATCCTTAAGGACAAATTTGCATTGTATCCACAGGACCTCACACATATTGTGGATGCTTAATAAAGCTGAATGAATGAATGAACAATCACT
>NW_027681491.1:0-374 GCF_054177405.1 Leptonychotes weddellii
ATGGGGGTCTGCGCGGGCAGAACCCAGGGCATGCAGATCCAAAAGGGCCTGGTTCAGGCTCTTCTCCAGAACCAGGGCAGCTTCCATGGCGTCCAGGGTTTTCCCCCACTCATCTTGGGACGGCTTCTGTACAGAGGACAGAGGGCTCAGGACTAGCTAAATAGACCGCAAAAGCGTCCAAGGGCTTGCCTCCATCACGCCCAGGCTCCTACAACCACCCATCCCAGGAGACCCCGTTGCGGTGTGGACAGCTACGTCTTCGGGAAAGTGCGCGCGCCTCCATTTTGCGCCGCACAAGAGTGAACACAATCGTCCAGAAGCCCACGCGGGGCCTACACCGCTACGGTCAAGGCGCTGGGCGCGCGCACGGACTA
>NW_027681492.1:0-374 GCF_054177405.1 Leptonychotes weddellii
AGCTAGACCTCAAATCAGTAAGCTAATCTTCTATCTTAAGAAACTAGAAAGAGAGAAAACTAAACCCAAAGCAACCCAAAGTAAATAATAAAGATCAGAGCGGAAATTAACAAAACAAAAAATGAAAAAAAAAAACGAGAGAAAAATCAACAAAACCAGAAGTTGGGTTTTGAATAAATCAATAAAATTGATAAGCCTTCAGTTAGACTGGCCAAGCAAATTTTAAAAAGTGAGAAAACACTCAGATTTCTAAAATCCCGGAATGAAAGAAGAGGCATTGCCAGCAACCTTAAAGAAATAAAAAGAATTGGGCGCCTGGGTGGCTCAGTCGGTTGAGCGACTGCCTTCGGCTCAGGTCATGATCCTGGAGTCCC
>NW_027681493.1:0-374 GCF_054177405.1 Leptonychotes weddellii
CCAGATGCTCAGCGCCGGCGGAGCGGCCCTCTCTCGGAAGAAGACGTCAGCCAGGCCTTCCCCAGCCGCCGAGGACAAGGCAGCGCCCGGCTGCCAAGCTCCGCGGGACAGGCCGCCCTCTCGTGAGGGGCTAACGCGGCCGGTGACCTGCACTTGAAGCCGGCGCTCAGGGCCATTCTGAAAACCCTCGGGCGCTCAAGAACGAGGCTAAGTCCGCTCTGCCCGTGCTCTCGAACCGGGACGACGAAGCGGCAGCAGGAGAACAGGACGAGGAGCGCGGCCTGAAGCGGGGACCGACGTGCCGCAAGCTCAGGAGCAAACGGGACCGGCCGAGCAGGTGCTGCTCCGGGACGAGCCAAGCACGGGGGTTCCCG
>NW_027681494.1:0-374 GCF_054177405.1 Leptonychotes weddellii
AAGGCAGACGCTTAACGACTGAGCCATCCAGGCGCCCCTCTCTGGCTCTTTTTAAAGATTTTTTTTCCTCTTGTCTTTAGTTTTCACAAGTTTGCCATGTGCCTTAGTGTGAGTGCTTATCGTGTTCGGCGTTCACTCAGCTTCTTGGACCATTATTTCTTCAGACGCTTTTTTTGGTCCATATTTTTTTTCCTACTTCTGGTATCCAGTGGCACCAATGTTAGATCCTTTCTTTCTTTTTTTTTTTTTAAGATTTTTTTATTTATTTGAGAGAGAGAAACAGAGTGTGCTCATGAGCAGGGGGAGGAGCAGAGGGAGAGGGAGGGAGAGAATCCTCAAGCAGACTCCCCGCTGAGTGCCAAGAGACCACAAGT
>NW_027681495.1:0-374 GCF_054177405.1 Leptonychotes weddellii
CAAACATTCAAAGAAGAAATAATACCTATTCTACTGAAGCCGTTTCAAAAAAATAGAAACAGAAGGAAAACTTCCAAACTCATTCTATGAGGCCAGCATTACCTTAATCCTCAAACCAGGCAAAGACCCCATCGAAAAGGAGAATTTCAGACCGATATCCCTGATGAATATGGATTCCAAAATCCTCAACAAAATCCTACCTAATAGGATCCAACAATACATTAAAAGGATCATCCTCCATGACCAAGTGGGATTTATCCCCGGGATGCAAGGGTGGTCCAACATTCACAAATAAATCAATGTGATAGAACACATTAATAAGAGGAGGGAGAAGAACCATATGGTCCTCTCAATTGATTCAGAAAAAGCATTTG
>NW_027681496.1:0-374 GCF_054177405.1 Leptonychotes weddellii
CCACAGCTCTTGTAGTGAGATTCCTGACCAAACGGTTCATCTGGGAATATGATCCCACTCTTGGTAGGTCAGATTTTGTTTCCTCCTCCTTTCCAGTCAGAGTTTATGACCCAAAAGAGACAATGACATTTTCTGTTGCAACATTTTGAAGCACCTACCAGCTGTTTGGGGAGTGCCTTATCAAATCATACAAAGAAGTTCCTAAAGAAGCTGGACATGTTCTCAGGCTGTCTTGTGCTTAGAACCATGCAGGATTTTCATGCATAGAGGAAGAAATCAGGTTAAACCAGAGCCAAGAAGGAAGTGGGCACAACACGATGCCCTCGCATCAGGAAATATAGCATCATTCTAGTGGAAGAAGGAGGACACAGTGG
>NW_027681497.1:0-374 GCF_054177405.1 Leptonychotes weddellii
ATAGCTTTCACTTTTTCATCCATTTATTCATTCAACAAATATCTATTAACTGCTACTCTATGGCAAGAATTGGCTAGTAAGTTTTAGAGAAATGTTTTACAATAAAAAAAAATGACTGTAATTCTCCCTGTAATGTGAGCCTTTTTTAAACCTGCTAGTTTATTTCTTTACGTTATAGATCAGAAAACATTTAATAGTATCAGTAGCTAATGATAAACATGAGAAATCTGGACTATTCCTTAAGCTAAAATTTATACTACATTTTACTATAATGTTTCCAATATGATACATTTTATCTCACTAATTTCAAGATTCTAAAATACAATCACTGTGCATGCTCTAATTCCTTTACTTTAAGAAGAAAAAAAAAAAAA
>NW_027681498.1:0-374 GCF_054177405.1 Leptonychotes weddellii
CTTTTGTTTTTACCTTATTTCTTTTAAGTAAATACAATGACAAGAACTAAGTTAATAAAAATTCTTTAAGCAGAAGTCCTACTGGAATGCACTTTAATAAGTATAAAAAATATATAATGTGTGCACATTATTGCTAAAGTACTTTTTAATTTTTTTTTTAAGATTTTATTTATTTATTCATGAGAGAGAGAGAGAGAGACAGAGGCAGAGGGAGAAGCAGAAGCAGGCTCCCCGTGGAGCCGGGAGCCCGATGCGGGACTCGATCCCAGGACCCTGGGATCATGACCTGAGCCGAAGGCAGACGCTTAACCGACTGAGCCACCCAGGCGTCCCTGCTAAAGTACTTTTTAAAAATAGCCTGAAAAGAGACTTTC
>NW_027681499.1:0-7421 GCF_054177405.1 Leptonychotes weddellii
CCTGGGTGGCTCAGTTGGTTAAGCGACTGCCTTCGGCTCAGGTCATGATCCTGGAGTCCCTGGATCGAGTCCCGCATCGGGCTCCCTGCTCGGCAGGGAGTCTGCTTCTCCCTCTCCCACTCCCTGTTTGTGTTCCCTCTCTCGCTGTGTCTTTCTCTGTCAAATAAATAAATAAAATCTTTAAAAAAAAAAAAAAAAAGGAACAGCAGGATGCTGCTCCATCCCTAGGTCTGGCTGGACGACAGAACAAGGGAGCCTTGTCAAAGCACGATGCTGGAACTCTGTGCTTGGAGTTAGAACCACAGTGGGGACAGCCAGTCAGAGGTGGAACCACAAGGTGAGAGGTCACAGAAGCTGGGGCTCAGAGGAGACAGCCACTGCCGGAAGTGCCACCCAAGGCAAATTGGGAAAGACAGAATTATCTTGGTTTCTGCTCTCCCCTGCCAATGCATCCTACTGGCCTTACCACCCAGAAGCCAGTAGACAAGGGAGTTTGTGAAATGCAGAGAAGGGGTCTGAGAACGAACAATGGCTGGCTCTGTTACCATTCTTAATACATGTGGCCTGCTTACAAATGGTCCCCATGGAGTGCCCCTGGCCTCAGTGGTGCCACAAAGATAGTTCAACCTTTGCTTGACTGTTTTCTCAACATACCTTTCCTTCCCTTGTCCAGTTACCCTCCTGAGCCAAGAAAGACAAGCCTGAGGAATGCCCGCACACTGGAAAGTCTCCAGAGTACAGGCTAGAATGATGACTGGCCACAGAAGGTATAAAGAAAGCTTTAGCCTGAGCTTTACCACTAAGTCTATTAGCTCAGCAAGCTATTTAAGCATTAGTTGACCTACCAGTAGGATTGGAATTAATAAAGACTCCTTCTGGTTGTAGGAAAGCAATGAGATAATTTGTGTAGAGTCTGACACATACTCCATGCTCAGTGCATGATAACTATTATTATTCACTCATTTGTACATTCAGTACCTATCATATGCCAAAATCTGTTCTAGGGTAGATGCTATGAATAAAGTGATGACAAACAGACATTTTAGTGAATGTTAATACCTTTTTTTTACTTGAAAAAAAAAAGAATTTAGATTCACTCTTCTCATCTTGCCTTGTTCACACAGTTTAGTTGAAAGAAACTTATTGACAACTAGTCCAAGCTGATGCCTACTGTCTGGGGGTAGTGATGCGTGTATATGAGTATGTTCTGAACCAACAGTCAGACCACAGCATGCCCCTTCCGTTCCCAGAAAATGGTACCTGGAAGTAGCCATGGGCAGACAGGTGATGGGCGAACATTCTTTCATATACTCTACAAACGAGGCTGAGAACTTGCTCCCTTCTACATTGGGGTGGGGTATCTATCCTTTGCTACTCAAAGAGTGGGTCCCACCAATTAGAATCAACAGCAACCTCTGGGAGTTGATTAGAAATGCAGAATTTCAGGCTCCAGCCTAGCTTTACTGAATCAGAACCTACAATTTAACAAGATCCCCAGGTAGTTTGTATGCACATTAAAGTTTGAGAAGCACTAGTGTAATTCATAAAGTTAATACTTTGCTCAGCTGGTATCACAGGCTTCTATGTGGCACTTCTGAATGTGAGACACGCTGTGTTGTTTCTGGGCTTGGGGAAATCTTTCCAAGTTCCCGTGAAGTGAGCTCACCCTGCTTTACCTCTTAGACAAGCTAAGAAATTGGACAGCTGGAACATGTTCCTGGTATTTCTAACAACAACAGAAAGAGAAGGGAAGAAAGAAAAGAAGAGAAGAGAAAAGGAAAGGAAAGAAGGAAGGAAGGGGGAGAGAGGGAAAGAAAGAAAGAGAAAAAGGAAAAAAACAGGAGGAGGAGGAGGAAGAGGAGGAGAAAGAGGATGAAGAAGAGGGAAGGAGAGAGGGAGGGAGACAGGAAGGGAGAAGGGGCAAGTTTACCTAAGTAGAGTAGGCTCTAAGCCAGAAATGCCCAGACTGTCCATGGCTGGAACTCACTGGGTAGTTGCTCAGCTCTGAGACCAACATTTCCTCTAAAGCTAATGTGGGCTCAGGACCCCATGCATAAGCAACCTAAAACTGCCTCTCTCTTGCCGTCAGATTTGGGCAGTGGGCAATGGGCCAACTCTTAATCTCTGAAACAAACTGATTTTAATTCCTTCTGCCCTTCTCTGCCTGCATGGAAATTACTATTTATTCCTAAACCTGAGCTTAAATGCCAACTCTTTCATGATTCCCTGAATCCAAAGCTTAAGCCAGGCCTTCAATACTCTTCTAGAACTGACCTTCCACTGCCAGCCTCCTCCGCACCCTCTTATAATCCAGGATGGCCTCTTACCCTGCCTCCTCTTCCCAAGGAGTAAGGTGCCAGCTAGATCATCAGGTAAATGGGCCATGCTTCGGTGCCATGGGGAGAGAATAGGAGTGGTTCAGGTGTTTTAACAGAGGCCTTCTGGAATACTTAATGAAGTCCAGTAAGCACTTGGAGGGAGGCTTCTGTCCAGGTAGAGAGAAGCAGTAAGAAGAGAAGCAGAGAACTTCTTGCATATGCTTCTGGGAAGCTGCATTCTCTGCCTGCATGTAGGGCTCTGTCACATGCAAAATTAATTTGGCAAAGATGGGTTCTTTCTTAGCATGGGTCTCCCCCAGGCAACACAGGGCAATAATACATTTATCCTATAGTTATGTGCATGAAGGGTGAGGAGATCCCTAAAAACTGTAGCTCTCAATCTAGGGATCGGCTGCGGATGAGGCAGCTTTATGTGTATGTGTGTGTGTGTGGGGGGGTGTTGTCCACACATGTGGGTGTGTATTGCACATCTTATGGGCTGGAGGGATAGACAAATGGGTTTGTATCTTTTGAGAAAGATTCCTTGGTGTTTCTAAATCATTTACCCTTTGATAACCGCCTTAAATCAGTTTCATTCATTCATTGACTCATTCACTCATACAGCAAACATATTATGATGTACACATACAGAGATTGATAAAATCGTCCCTGCCTTCTAAGTGGTTACAGTCCTGCTTGCTTGGACCTCACGCATTTATGAATGAATCCATTCCTTGCCTGTCCTGCCTCCATCCCAGTCCTACCCTGGGAAGACTCGGCAGCTCTGCTCTCTTGTTTTTAAATTAGGAGACTTTATTTTATTTTTAGTAGTTTTAGGTTTACAGAAAATTGAGCTCAAAGTATAGAGAGTTCCCCTTACTCCCACCTAGTTTCTCCTATAACTAACACCTGGCACTAGTGGGGTGCATTTGTTACAAGTGATGAGCCAATATCGATACATTGTTGTTACCTAAAATGTAGTTTGCATTAGGGTTCATTCTTGGTGTACATTCTATGGGTTTGGACAAGTGTATAATGACATATATGCTGATTACAGTATCATACAGAATAGTTGTACTGCTCTAAAAATTCCATCTGCAGCCCCTTTTGCTCATCCTTCTTGTTCTTCTTGGGGTCTGCCCCCATGCCTCCCATGCCCAAGCAAGAATAAGGTAAGATTACACTCACTTGGATTGAAATCAAGGTGCAGCATATATTCAAGTTGCCTTGCCCCGCCTGCCCCAGGATTTCGGCTGATTTACCAGCCAGACACCTCTGAATCTTCACCAAACTTGACAGAAAATTCACCCTGCCTACCAAGTAGAAAGATCCAAAAGGAGATGAGAAGAGGCTGTGTCTCTAGGCACAGAAAGTTACAAAGAATCCAGTTGGCTAACAAGGCAATTTAATTTCCCACTGAGCAGCCTCAGGGAATTTCCCAAGAAATGCCAGGATTTTAGAAATGGCTTTTCTTTAATCTTGATGACTCATTCTTCTGGAGCCAGCCCTAGTACTTTAATGGTGCATTTTGCAGATGTAATTTTAGTGGTGCTACGTGTCTAATGAAGTGATAATTTATGGATGCGCACAGTATAACGAGACAGCAGAGGGGGCCAGTTTAGCCAGTGCAGAAGGGAAGCCAAGGAATCAACCCAACCGAGAAGCTGCCCGTTTCCCAGGTCCCACTGGCTGCCGCACATTGGCGGCTGGGAGACCTGTGGTTGGGAAGGACCCTGACCATGTATTTTATATTTTATCTTTAAAATCATTACTCCAGGAAGGTTGCGGGGCAGACGGTAGTCATTCCAGTTTGCAAGATATTATCTGAATCTGCTGGCAACAGGTTTGCCTGGGTTGGGAGCTCTGAAGTTCCTCCTTAGGACATTGATCTTTGGAAGACAATAAAAAAGTGAGATTCCTTGTGGTCAGCCCAGGAGGCCAGGACTGTCCCCAATAGTCTTCCAAGGGCTCCTGATGCTGCTTCTCGCCTATTCCAGATTCCAGTGAGCTGCCATCTGATCCTGTCTAGGAACCCCCGCCACATGCTGTCTTTGCAGCGGCTACTCCCTCCATCATGGAACTCTTCATAACCCATTGTCACTGTGTCCTTACCTGTCCTTGACCCCGCTGGACCCTATGCTCCTTATTTCCTCACTGAGGTCTGGATAGCCTGTATAACAATGTCAACAAAGTATACGGGTTAAGTGGTACAAATGAATGAACTGAATGTTCGTGGTGGCTCTTTTTCTCCAAGAACGGCACCCCTGTGCTATAAAACAGAAGCCTCAGTGCTATTTGAAATTCTGCCCTCTTCAGCATGTGCTCATTCCATTTGGTCACCAAGTCCTAACAGCGTTAATCCTAAAACATCTCTGGAATCCTTTCCATTTCTTTGTTTCTCCCTAAGTTAAGACTCTGAGCATCTCCTGTCAGGGTTGCCAGAGAACATGCAGACTGCCGAGCTACATTCGAATGTCAGAAAAACAATAACATTTTTTTTTAGTATAAGTACATCCTAAAAATTGCACATGACGTACTTGTGCCAAAAAATTCATTGCTCACATCAATTTCAAATGTAATTGGGTGGTCCTGTATTCAACATTTTTTTTTGTTGTGATGAAATTTACATAAGACTTACCCTTTTAGCAATTTTCAAGTATGTAATTCAGTGACGTGAAGTACATTTGCAATATTGTGCAACCATCACAACTTTGCGTTTCCAGAACTTTTTCATCATCCCAAACAGAAACTGTACCCATTGTAAAAGAACTCTCCACCCCCTCCCACATGCCCCAGGAACATCTACAATATCTTATGTCTCTATGAATCTGCCTTTTCTAGGTGCCTTCTATCAGTGGGGTCATAGAATATTTGTCCTTTTGTGTCTGTCTTGCTTCATTTAGCATCATGTTTTCAAGGTTCATCCATGTTGTAACATGTATCAAAATTCCCTTCCTTTTTAAGGCTGAATCTTATTCCATTGTATGTACCACATTTTGTTTATCCATTCATCTGTTGATGGACATTTGGGGTGTTTCACCTTTTGTCTACTGCTGTGGACATTGGAGTATAACTCTCTGTTGAAGTCCCCACTTTTATTTTTGTTGGAATTCACTAGAAGTAGAATTGCCAGATCATAGGGTAATTCTGTGTTTAGCTTTTTGGTGGACCATTAAACTGTTTCCGCAGCAGCCATATCATTTTATATTCCCACCAGCAGTACACAAGGATTTCAATTTCTCCTCATCTTTGCCAACACTTCTTATTTTCCATGCTTTAAACAATTATGTTTAGAATAGCCATAAGTGTGAAGAAATATCTCATTGTGGTTTTTTCCATTTTATTTTATTATTATTGCTTGAGATCTATTCTCTTAACATGTGCCAGGTGCACGAGACCATATTGTTACCAACAGATGCCATGTGGTACAGTGGATCTCTAGAAATGTATTCATCTTGCATAACTGAAACTTGATATCCAGTGAATAACATCTCCCCATTTCCCCTCCCCAGGCCCTGGCAACCACCGTTCTACTAGGGCAAATATTTTCTTCCGTTCCGTCATTTCCCCCCTATGCTTCATTGTCATTTTGATTTGCATTTCCCTAATAGCTAGAGATGATGAGCAGCTTTTTACGTGCTTCTTGGCCATTTATATGTCTTGTAGAGAACGGTCTATGCAAGTCCTTTGTCCGTTTTTGTTATTGTTGTTGAGTTGTAGGAGTTCTTTGTATACTCTGGAAATTCATCCCCACTACCGTATATCAGATATATGATGTACCAATATTTTCTCCCACATTATGGGTTGCCTTTTCAGGGGTCCTGTATTCTTATTTGCTAAATCTGGCAATTCTGTGTGAGAATCCATCTACACCAGTGTTTCTCAACTGGGGATGATTTTACCCCACAGGGACATTTGGAAGTGTCTGGAGACATTTTTGGATGTTACGATCGGGGAAGGAGTGCTGCTAACTTCTAGAGCATAGGGGCCTGGGATGCTGCTAAACATCTTACAATGCACAAACAGCCCCCAGTAACAAAACACTATCTAATCCAAGAAGTCATGGTGCCAAAGTTGAGAAACTCTGTACACTGCTGCTTATCAGCTCATCACCCCCCGGGGTACTTAGGAATGGTGGCAGCAGTGATGACATGGCTCTTACAGCTTTTCCTGGGGTCCTCTGAGACTTAGTTCTGCTGCTATTGGTAGAGGGGGAGAAACTGCGACAGTGGGAGGAACCAGATCACAGTGAGGAGTGTTTAGAAAAATACCCTGCTCACTTGTTCCATGGAGATATGACAGCCATGAACTTACTTCGTCAGCTCTCAAGGACCTGATCAAGTTTTATTTCTGATATGAAGCATCCCAGACAAAAGAAGTGCAGTAGTCTCCCCTTAATACCTGGGGGGTATGTTCCGGGATCCCCGGTGGATGCCTGAAATCACAAATAGTACCGAACCCTACATATACTGTTTTTTTTTTCCTATCCTTACATACCTATGATAAAGTTTAATTTATAAATTGGGCACAGTAAGAGATTAACAACAGCTAGTAATAAAATAGAGCAATTATAACAATATGCTGTAATAACAGTTATGTGAATGTGGTCTCTCTCTCTCAGTATTGCACTGTATTCACCTTTCTTCTTGTGGTGATTTGAGATGAGAGCATGCCTACGTGAGGAGATGAAGTGAGGAGAATGATGTAGGTGCTGTGACCTAGTGGCAGGCTACTATTGACCTTCTCACTACAGTCAGAAGGAGGATCATCTGCTTCCGGACCATGAGCGACCATGGGTAACTGAAACCATGGATTAGAGGGGACTACTGTATTTATTGAGCACCTATCATAGGCACTTCCATAAACAATTATCTAATTTAATTCTCATATCTAATTTAATGATCTTGGGAAGTAGGTATCTTTTCCCATTTACATACAAATAAATTTTTAGAAAGATTATAACTTTATGTACTTCTTAGATTGGATCACCTCCCCCCCCCCACTTTGTACCCCCATGTGTAGCTTATAGATGGAAGAATAGTAGAAACATAGAAACATAATGAATATTTGTCAAATAGGCGAAAGTTACGTGGAGGAACTAGG